>NC_038254.2:42192684-42492684 GCF_000004515.6 Glycine max | reverse complement strand
TTTCTTGTCTAAATGAAGTTGGAGTAAAATGGTATTAATGGATTCCAATTTGATTGGCTTTCCCTTGTGCACTTTTCACTTTCATTACCTCTTGTGGAGAGAGTTGACTAACATCCATAGTTCTTACATGAAAGTCAGTAATATGCACATACGGCATCATAAGCAAATTGAAAAAACTGTCAATTTACATCAACTAAAATTAAAAAAATAAACTTAAACAAAAAATGAAAAAAATGCTAACTTATATAGAGCAATTTACTATTTAAGCCAAATGAAAAAAGAAAGTTACAATATTGAGAATAAATTTGATATTTTTCATAAATCTTGATACATTACACCGTTTTACTCTTTTCCCGAGGGAAAATATGCCAGTAGTAGTCAGTTAGCCCATGAAGAATGCCGGGCCATTCAAAGGAGAAAAAAGAAGAAAAAACCCGGAAAAAGATAAAAACACAAAAAACATAGTAAAAAACAAGTTATGATCGCAATTTCTAGTGAATAATTAACAATTTGGAAGATCAGCTGGTGGTGGAAGCAGCTTCTGATTTGGAAGTTTTCCATCCAATACAATCCAAGCCATTTTCAGACCCCAGCTGGTGTGGACTTCAAGATGGCAATGCATGAACCATACCCCTGCATACATAATTTACAGTAAAATCCAAAAGGTTCAAATCACAAAAGTAATGAAAAATTCAGTCCTATTATGTCCAATGTTTTTTGTTGTGTGTATGACTCTATGTTGCTCAATATCATCACAAGTTCACAACTATTTCTATGTTAGAATAGTAGCTCATTCTTTCTTTATTTATATTTTAAATATTTTATGTGGATGGCAAATTAAGGAACCGTTTCAAATAAGTAAAAGCCTACAACATTGGAAAGTGATGACAAGAGGGAATTAATCACTAGTACCTGGGTTATCAGTTAGGAATCTGATAGCAACCCATCCACCAGATGGGACACCAACTGTGTTCCTTTCAACAGGATCAACGAGATTGAAGTTTACAGGGTCCTTCTTTGGATCAAAGTTACCAAAACCTTGACCAACAACAAAGAAGTTAAAGCCATGCAAATGGAGAGGGTGACTTTCAGCACCAAGAATGCTGGTGTCCTGCATCACTAGTTCTACACTTGTGTTGAAGGGAAGAACCACAACCTTTGTCCCATTGCTCACCATGGTATTGTTTGGTGGAGTGCCTGTATAGTTAAATGGAACCAATGGACTAATAGGAAAGTAAGGGGAGTAAACTCCATTGGATTGACCAAAGAAGTGGGCTTGAAGAAGTGCAGTGGTTGGTTGTATAAAAGAGACATTGTTCACTGATGCTGCAAATTTTGTTGCATTGGTGGGTCCTTGACAAGTTTGATTTTGAGGGCAGGGAGTTGTGCCAAGGCCCACTGTGAAGAAAAAGTGCTTGTCAACTTTCTGGGGTACATTGGCAGGAAACTGAGCACTTGCTAAGCTATGAAGCTTGTTGGCGAAGTTTGTTGCGAAAGAAGTGTCATTAAGGGCAGGGAGGATGGGCTTGAAGAGTGAAAGCTTCTTGACTGAAGTTGTTGAGTGAACAAAATGTGGTGGAACTTCATATTCAAGGATAGCAGCCACAGTTGAGTTGTCAAAAGTACCCTGGCCAGTCGCATATGGTCTAGCACTCATGAAGAATGTGGCATTAGGATAGTGAGATTTGGTTTTGAGAAGAACATTGGAGGTTTGTCCAGGGGCAATGAGAATAGTGTCAGTGTCAAATGGCTTAACATAAATTGCATCGACATCAACCACTGTGAGGGTGTGATTTGCAATGCTGAAGAAGAGTTCGTCATTGAGTGCAGCATTGATCAAACGGAGAAGGTATGTCTTCCCTGGCTTGACCTTTAACTTGAATGTATCTGCAAAAGAACAATATTTTCATATATATTCATAACATATCCAATTTTAATTCATAAGCTTATGGTCTTAGGTCTTAACCACTAGTAATCACATAAAACGAAGTATTATTGGGTTACTGTATTTTTTATTAGCACATGATATATATACCTTTAGCGGAACAGTTATACAATGGCCCTGGAAGACCATTAATAGTGTAGGCATCAGACACATTTGGTCCTCCACCTGTTTGCAATGCCTGTGTTATGACTGCCTCAGGATCTGTATTCCACCATTCTCCTGAAATATGTTGTTATATGCATGTTAAAGATAGGTCACTCCTAAGTACATTAAGGTAAATATAGGAACACTATGGTATGATGTCACAGTCACTTTCTTATTACCAAAGATGACGGGAACTTCCTTGTAAGGTTTGGTAAAAGGATATGGAGCTCCTTGCTTGGGAAGAATGATGATAGGACCATAGAGAGTTGATCTTAACCATGAAATGTGGGCATGCCAAAAGAGAGTGCCTCTCTGGCCAACAATGGTGTAATTGTAGACGTAACTTTGGCCTGTTTGAATGGGGCACTGAGTCACATAGGCAGGTCCATCAGCCCAACCTGATCGAAGCTGTCGAATGCCATGCCTAGTTGGATGGTAACTGTTGAGTTGGTTAGGATTCAGTTACAGAGGAGAGAAAAATAGAGAATGAAGATGAAAGAAGAAAAAAATATTATGATTGATTTGTAAAGTGTGTGTTACAAAGTATTTATATTCTCAGATACAAGCTACTACTAAACAAGACTACAACTAACTAGTTATAATCTCAACACCCTCCCTCAAGCTTATCATGGTAGATGTTGATCATGCTAAGCTTGGAGACAAAATCATGAAATTTGGGTGGTGCCAATGCTTTGGTGAGAAAATCTGCCACTTGATCACTTGTTGAAACTGGTAGTAGCTTTAGAGTGCCCTTCAAAAGCTTCTCTCGCACAAGATGGCAATCAATTTCCAAGTGTTTTGTGCGTTCGTGAAAAACCGGATTTGAGGCAATGTGGACTGCGCTTTGGTTGTCACAGTAAAGAGTTGGAGTTCTGGTAAGCTGAACTCTCAAATCTGCAAAAAGATACAACAGCCATTGCAACTCACAAGCAGCTGAAGACAGAGCCCTGTACTCTGCTTCTGAAGATGATCTGGACACAGTTGCTTGCTTTTTAGCACGCCATGACACTAAAGATTTGCCTATGAAGAAACAATATCCAGATATGGATTTTCTAGAATCCATACAGCCTGCCCAATCAGCATCTGAATAACCTATAAGTTGCATTTCTGAAGTTCTGCTAAAGAAAATACCTTGGCCTGGGTTGTTCTTCAAATACCTCAATACTCTACATGCTGCATTGAAATGAACATTTGTGGGTGCTTGCATGAACTGGCTAAGTTGTTGTGTTGCAAAAGCAATGTCTGGCCTAGTTGTGTTTAAATACAACAACTTCCCAACTATGCGCCTGTAACCTGAAATATCAGCATAAGGAGTGCCTGCAGCACTGTGCAACTTTATGGATGTGTCAAGAGGTGTGCTAGCAGGTTTGCACCCAAGTAATCCTGAATCCTTAAGCAGATCCAGACAATATTTCCTCTGTGAGATGGTAATACCCAGTCTAGAATGAGCAACTTCAAGCCCAAGAAAGTATTTCAACTTACCCAGATTTTTAATTTTGAAAGCTAAATCAAGAACATTCTTGATCCTGTCAAATTCATCAATTGAATCACCTGCAAGAATGATGTCATCTACATATACCAACAGTGCAGTGAAAGTATTTCCTTTGGTGAGAGTAAATAGGGAGTAATCTGAAATTGATTGTATGTAACCTTCTTTGAGAAGCAAATTAGTCAGCTTTTCATACCACTTCCTACTTGCTTGCTTCAACCCATACAAGCTCTTTTGTAGCTTGCAAACAGAATTAGGCTTGGCACAAGTTACCCCATCTGGTATTTTCATGTAAACATCTTCTTGAAGATCTCCATGAAGAAAAGCATTATTGACATCCAGTTGATGAAGGTGCCAATTCTTTATGGCAGCTACTGCCAAAAGAGTCCTAACAGTGGTAATCTTAGCCACAGGGGAGAAGGTCTCAAAATAGTCAATCCCTTCTACTTGATTGTAGCCTTTGGCTACTAATCTGGCTTTGTATCTCTCTATTTGGCCATTTGCTTTGTGTTTGACTTTATAAACCCATTTACATCCTATGGGTTTAGTATGAGGTGGGAGTTCAACAATTTTCCAGGTACAATTTTTAGCCAAAGCATTTAATTCTTCCTTCATGGCTGTTACCCAGTGTTCATGCTTACTAGCTTCCTCATAAGATTGAGGCTCAGTGCAGTGTGTGATTGACATACTAAATGCCTTGTGTGAAGGAGACAAAAGTGTAAGTGAATGAAAAGAAGACAAGGTCTAACTTGGTTCTATGTGATTGTAAAGTAGATGCAAAAACTAGAGAACCAAACACTTTGAGAGTATCAAAATCAGGGGCAGTATTATACAATAAAGTATAAGGAGATTTGTTTTGTAAATTTGGTGCAGGGACTCTATTCATGATGTATACAGCATGGGAAACAGCATAACACCAAAAAGACTTGGGGAGATTAGACTGAACAAGAAGAGCTCTACCTATGTTTAGAATTTGCTGATGTTTTCTCTCAACCCTGCCATTTTGCTGGGGAGAGTCAACACAGCTAGTCTGGTGTAATATACCTTTGGAGGCATAGAAATCTGGCATAAGGAACTCAGGACCATTGTCTGTACGAATGGATTTAACAGAATGATTATATTGGGTTTTAATAAAATGAATAAAGTTTTGAACATGAAGTCTAGCTTCAGATTTATTTTTCATTAGGGTTATCCAAGTATATCTAGAATGGTCATCAACAGCAGTAAGAAAATAAGCATGATTATGAACAGATTTAATAGAGATGGGACCCCATATGTCAAAATGAATCAAATCAAAACATTTTATTGCTTTATGATAACTGTGTACAAAAGGTAATTTTCTGTGTTTAGCAAAGTGACAGATGTCACACACAGAACTAGAATCATTTACAATAAAGGGGAATTGAGAGTGTAAAAGAGCAATTCTAGAACTAGACAGGTGACCTAACCTGAAATGCCAAATTGCATTTTCAGGTATATGGACATTATTTGCTGAGGAAAAAATGGAAGAAATGTTGTAGTTGGAAGAAGCACATTCCTTATTTGTCTGAGTCAAGTAGTACAAGCCATCTCTGCTTTCACCCAAACCAATCATCTTCAGTGATTTCTGCTCCTGTATGGAACAAATAGTGTCAGTGAAATTGAGTGTATAAGGTGTATGGTGACATAATTGAGAGACAGAAATCAAATTGACTGTAAAGGTAGGAACATATAGGACATTGGTGATACTAAAAGAAGAGGAAAACACAACTGTGCCTGCATATTTAGTGGTGACATGATTACCATTTGGTAATTTTATAATCATGGGATTGATTTCACTATAAGAGTGAAACCAGTGCAGTGAGGCACATATGTGATGACTAGCACCTGAATCTATGATCCAGGTATCAAGAGCAATATTATTACAAATAGAAGAATAAAAAAAATGAGATATTTTCATACCCTTCGTATCTGCTGATGAAGGACCAGCAGTGTTGAATGAGCAAACCTGTTTAGAAGTAGAAGCATTACAATGGTTAACAGAAGGAGGTTGAATTAACTGCAGAAGCTTATCTAATTGTTCCTGAGTAAGTGAAGGAGTCATGGTGACACTTGTGGTGTTCTGAGATGCAGTTGAAGATTCAACACGTTCTCCCCCATCAACTGCAGAATGATGAGCAGAACCAGAGTGATTTTTCATCATGTGAGGAGGAACACCATGCTTTTGAAAGCAATTCTCAACAAAGTGATTCGTCTTATGACAATAGGTACAGTAGCGCTTGGAACCAGAATTAGATCTTCCATTAGCAGAACCTTGAGACTTACTAGTTGAAGCATTAACAAGAGCCTTTGAATCATCAAGATTAGGAACACAATTTTGACGTTCAAATTGAATCACCATAGAAAAGATCTTGGTGATAGAAGGTAGAGGTTCAATCAGAAGAATCTGAGATTTAACCGCATTGAATTCATCGTTTAAACCAGTCAAGAAACGCATAACATGAAGCGTATGATGATGACGACGAGCAAGACGCATCGCATCACAAGAACAACGATGATGACATGTGCAATTTGGAATCGGCATGTAAATTTCAAGTTCTTCCCAAAGCGCTTTCAGATCAGAATAGAAAGTAGTTACAGATCGAGTACCTTGAGTGAGAGCGTAAATCTCTTGTTGAATTTCTGAAACACGAACCAAATCACCTTGTGAGAAACGCTCTTTCAGATCGAGCCACACATCGGAAGCGTTATCCATGAAAACGATGGATCGGGAAATGGAAGGTTCAACGGAGTTGAGAATCCAGCTATGAATCAACATATTGCAGCGATTCCAAGCTCGGAACGACGGATCGAAGGCATCAACCGGCATCGGAATTGTTCCGTCAAGAAATTCGAACTTGAGTTTGGCTCCGAGAGCGCGTCGCAGAGACCTCGCCCAAGAATGGTAGTTGGAACCATCGAGGAGTGGTGTGACCTTGACGGAGGAGGGACCGTCGCTAGGATGAACAAAGAACGGACTAGTAGGATCAGTAGAGGGATCCGCCGGTGGCGGTGGTGCTATACGCGGTGGCATAGTGGCGGAAGCAAAAGGAATGGATCGTTAGGTCGATGATACCATGTTGAGTTGGTTAGGATTCAGTTACAGAGGAGAGAAAAATAGAGAATGAAGATGAAAGAAGAAAAAAATATTATGATTGATTTGTAAAGTGTGTGTTACAAAGTATTTATATTCTCAGATACAAGCTACTACTAAACAAGACTACAACTAACTAGTTATAATCTCAACAGTTAGTGGCCTTTTCTTTCATGTTATTGTTATTTGTTAGTAATGTTAAATCTTTTCACACTCATCTGGCATAAATATATTGTCAATGTGCACCTAGCACAAAGTATTTTTTTCTTCACTACTTCCATATAGCATATACAAGTTTTATAACATTTTTTTAAATTGTATTACAAGCAGAAAATTCAAGCCACCAACGGGAAGTCACTAACCAAATCCAGCTCCACTGCTTGCCAAATAAGGTAACCAAATGCTGTTAGTCATACTTCATATGATTAGAAACACATGTAGAGTTGAATCAATGCGAATACCAAATATGAAATCAAATATAGTACACAATTAGGCATTGTATCTTCAGGACCATATTTGCATTCTACCCTCTTTGAGAAACACGCTTTTCAATTTCAGAATAGGTTTCATTTTAGTCTCCGAATGAAACAATGTGTGTGTCTATGTTTATGTGTATCATAAGTGCTGCATAACCACTGAATGCATAGACAAACAATGCTAATAAATTATTACAACATAAATATCAAATATGAAATAAAATATCTTAACCAAATCCAAGAACATGGATGTATTTTTTTATATGAACAATATTAAGAACATTTATAACCAATACTAAGTTAGTCGAAGTAAAATTATTTTAAAATTCCTCTATTCAAATTTTGTAAATGAAAACGTGATTGAAAGCCAAAATCTCACTGAAAATAGTTAGATTTTTTTTTAGATGGAAAACAACTCTTGATTGCTGCAAATATATGTCATTTGTGTCTAGTTCTTTTTGAATGAGAAGGCTTATTTGCCATAACTTCCTTTGAAGAACTAGTAATATCCTTTTGAGGATCTTCATCACTTCTTTCAAAATCATTTTCTTCATCAAAACTCTCAGTTTTGACTGTGTCTTCCTCTTCAGGATACTAAAAACTCTCACCATACCATGTCTATGTCTATAGGAACTTGGACTAACCATAAAGCCTATCCAGCTTTTGTCAAGGACCCATTTGATGGATCTTTCGGAAAAGCCAATTTAAATTTCAAAATTTTTGAGTTGTGCTTCCAATAAGCTAATTAGCTAATAGGCAAATAAATCGTTAGTAAATCAAATTATTAAAGTATGAAAAATAAATAAACTAATACTCAACTTCTAACTATTGTGACGTTCTCAAACAAAAACTTGTCTTTGTGAATAGAAAAAACATAAATACCATAGGTTGTACAAAAGGTCCATGATCAGATTGCAGGAAGTTGATCCCCCAAACTTACGGATTGAATTCAAAGCAATTGAAATATAACTAAAACCACATTTGTGTTTGGAACATTTTGTCAAATATCGAATGATGCTTATAGTAAGAATTCAATTATCCATTGATTCGTGAGGAACACAAACATTGCAACTTCCAGGAGGATTTTTTATTTTGGCATATGAAGAAAGGGATCACCTTTTTTTCTCTTTCCTTTAGTTGAATTCACTGAATATAGAGTTGTCACTCACTTATTTTATGTAGTTTGTGACGTTGAAAACATGAACGGTCTAATTTGAGATTACTCTTCTCTGTATTTTATATGCAAGTTTTTGAGGATATAACAGGAACTCTCCAATTTAGAATCCGGAACTCAGGACAACAAAATTAGCAAGCCAATTTTACAAACCCAGAATTAGAATGAGAGGAAAAAATCTTAACCAGATAGGCACTGTATTAGTGTCATCAAGGTCTAATCTAGTACACATTAACCTATGTCTCTTACTGGCCATTTTAGAAGAAATTGATTTATAAACAATGTGATCAACTAGACATAGGTTCATGTATTTCTTTTTCCTGAGTGAGAGATTTTCTGAGTGAGAAATCACAATGCAGCTGTTTCATTATTGTTGTTCTAAAAAAATTTTGCACACTAAAATAAATTAGACATAAATTATTTTCATTTGTGTTTGGGGATGATAGGTAGCATCCAACAATCTTTTGTCAAGGTCCCCTTCAGGGAATGAGCCTTTTGAGTTGTGCTTGTCCCCGAGTTTTGCTTTTCAAATTCACTAATTTTTGGGTCACAACCATTACTAAACCATTTAAATGTGATTCTGAACTATCATCTTCTAGGGTCTTCTATTGTGTTTGGAAATCTCTTAGAATCAATTTTGACCTCAATTAAAATCATGGGAAAAATTTGAAAAACTCAGAAACAACTATTTGTTACTTTTACTTTTAACTATCATCTTCTAGGGTCTTCTATTGTGTTGTCATTCATAGATTTTTTTTCCTATAGAGACCCAGACCTAAAATGAAAACTGAATTGGTTGGGGAATACTTTTATTAAAACCACACACACTAAAAAAACTTAGAAAACTGATCAGACTGCTATATAGCCTGTTTCTATAGTTACTAGTCTATCTAAAACTATAACTATCTTGTATCTTTAGTACCTCTGGTACTTTTATCTATAAAATATAATTTTGCTGGCCAAAAAAAAAGAAGAATATTAATGTGATGGCAAGGAACTTGTGCTGAGTTTAGAGGGTTAAGGGAGGGGAGCATATCAACTAGACAACTAAATATACAACCCCTGATGTGCACATGGCCAGTTGGCAGTTTATATTTGTTTATTAAGTTTGGAATTTTGGACTTGGGGTGGTCTCTTTTTGTTATCTTAAGAAATTAAACTTGGGCCAGAATAAATTAAAGGGAACACCCTACAGTCAATTGCTAATCCAATTATGTTACCTTTTAAGAATTTCTAACTGTTAAAAGTAGTAAAGAGAACAAGTTATTTGAAATATTTATAACAATTAGTTTTACGAGAAAATAGAAAATGCTCCCATGCAGACCCATATAAACCAGTCATTTTGAACATACAGTTAAGAATGACTAAAATAGAGACAAGATGTTAATTAGTTTAATCAATTAATAGCCTCAGAAGTTTGCCAGGACCATTGTGCCTTCTTGACACAGGGCTGAGCCATGCTATGGAAGAACGTTACAACCACAAACTAAAGCTTAACAAGTTACCTTTGCATAGATTTCAGATTCAAATTCTAGCCTCTCATTGGCAATTCTTTCAGTCTGGGTTAAGCACTTCTCAGCTTCCACTTTCATCTTCTCAAACAATTCATTTTCTGTGACAACTTTGTCCTTTACATGCATATAAACGAACATGGCAAGCTATGATGTTCACAACTAAAGAAAAGGGAGGAGAGTTCCATGTACCTACACTATTGAATGATGATTTGCATATATATACTGAGAATTTGAATGAGAGATTGTTGACCTAATCTTGTTCTTAATTAATAAAAGTTGATATTAGAACCTCCATATTGATTCAAGCAGAAATTGATTGTCATATGCATAAGACTTGTTGAAGCAAAAATTGAGTGCCTTTAAAAATTTGTGTGCAGTAATGGTTACTTGCTGACTTGTTAAGACTGTATTTTGTTTCAGCAGGGTCATTCGAATGACGACACCCCCGCCATCTCCCACACAGCCTGAGATTCCTTCTGAGGGGACGTCTAGGAAAACTAGACAAGCCACTCGGCTAAGAAGGTTGACAGCAAGAACATTGGATCAAGCAAGGGCAACAGTCAGTGTGAATCCAGCGACTGGTAGAGGATCCGAACCTCACAAGGATCAGTTTCATAGTTACCTTGGAGTTGTGGCACGAGACAAGATTCCAATTGTTCACCCTAGCTGGAATGATGTACCTGAAACACTGAAGAACATGATATGGGATGACATATTGGTAAGTCCCTCATGTTGGTCATTTAATATTTGTTACACACATTAATGTTTATGCTTTTTTATTTTGACACACATGTTTTGTAGGCAAAATTTGACATCCCCGAGGGTGATAATGCCAAAAAGAAGGTGATGTCAACGGTGGCAACGCGTTGGAGGCAATTTAAGTCGGCGTTGACAACCAAATATGTGTATGGTAACACTGACGGGCAACCAAAAGATGATCCTTTGGTTAAATATGGCATTGATGCGAAAGATTGGGCCGAGTTTGCAAAAATGAGGCAAACCCCTACCTGGCAGGTTTTTTCCAGTTTTAATGTTTTGAGTATCTTACAAACTGTTCATGAATTTCCTTCGAATACATGTTTTGCATCATCGTTGACAAATGCTTGTTTTTTAATTTCAAGGGGATACGGAAAAAGGCACAAGAGATTCAAAAGTACAATGACTCTCCGCACTTGTTGTCTAGGGGAGGCTATGAGCTGCTAGAAAAAAAATTAATGGCTGAAAAAAGGAAGATACGAGAAGAACAAGCAGCATTTACTGAGGACCCTTCATTGTACCTCCCACCATCACCAATTTCTAGACACGAGAAATGGAAGAGTGCACGCACAAAACAATATGGTCAGATGACATCTCAAGCCGTGAAAGAAATAGCTGACAAAATTGTAAGCAACTAAAATAATAATTGTTACTCACAAACAAATCAAATACTTCAATGACAACTTCCTTTATGCCTTGATCTTGTTTTGTGTTATATGAACAGGACTCTTTGGAAGAGCAAAGCAGGCAGGGCAGCATTGTGCCTTCGGGACGTGACGATATTTTGAACATGGCTATTGGAAGACCGGAGCATCCTGGTCGAGTACATGGGGCTGGGACAAGGGTTACAATTACTCAATATTTTGGTCCAGCATCGCGTCGGTCTACGACTTCATCAAACATCACTGTAGAACAGTTGGCTGATATAATTGGTAACCTAAAAAAAGAATGGCGAAGACATGCTAAAGAAGAAAACATTAAAAGAGACGAGGCGTGGATGAGGAGGGTAGAAGAGGAAAAACAGCGCACTATGGACACATTTAAAGGACAAATACAACAAGCTATCAAGTTGGAGTTGTCCCAAATTGTATCACAACATTCAGCCCCACTTCAGCCAAATGATATAGAAGTATTAGCAGCAAGGGTAAGCACGAAGGGAAGCTGTGCAGCAGCAGAGACAAATGCATTAGCTAAAAAACCCTCTGAGTTGAATGGTGACAGCGTCGGGTTGCATGTAACTGCCGAGAACTCCAACAAATTAGTGGCAGTGGGCAAACAGTGCGACAGTTTTGGCACCATCCACAACGTGTCCTATGCTGATGATGTTGTTCGCGTGAGTGTGGTGGAAGTTATTTTCGGTGATGCGGAGGTTCCAATCCCTACATCGGAAATAAAGTTTGTCAAAGAAGCTTTAGGGAGTTTTGTTCCATGGCCAAGACATTTGGTCAAACCCATGTTACCTGAGGTAATAACATGTTTAATGGATAGTAACATTAATTCCTATAATTTAAAATGGTTACTTACGTAAGTCTTTTTTAAATGTTTTGTACTCCCTGTAGGAAGCAGAGAAGGATGTCAGCTCACCATTGAAGACTGTTGAGGAGGAAAAGCCACCTGAGGTTATTGATCCATTGGGAGAGTTGGTGAAGAACTTGTTCGACATTTACCAAAGGCCTGTTGAGGTGTTATGGGATGGTGCTAAATTTGGGATCAATAATGTCAAAGATGGCTTCTTCATCACACACGCTGATGTGAGCGAGATAATATTAGGAGACAAGTGTTTAAACATCTCCATTCTACAACTATGGCTTATGTAAGTGTTTACCCATATTTGCTGAAGCATTTGTACATTGTACAATTCACTTAGCTAGTTTAAATAACCTATTAAGAACTTTTATGAAAAAATGTTTTACATAGGTTTATTCATGATTGGAGTGCGAGCATTGGTTATGGAGCATTGTATGGGTTCCTTGAACCTCAGTGTATCCACAATGCAAACAGTAGACGTCAAGAGTGTGAAAATTACATTGGAAGGTGGTTGACGGAAGCAGGAAAACAAATTTACATAGCACCTTATTTAAATCAGTAAGTTGAGCAAATAATGTTGGTCAAGTACGGTAATGTTGAATATATTGACTTAATAAATTTTCTTTATCTGTTCAGGGCCCATTGGCAGCTCCTTGTATTGTGCCCAAGTGACAATGTAGTGGTTTGGTTTTGTTCTTTGCGAAAGAGGTCGGATGCTGCCATCAAGGGTGCAGTAAACAGGTTAGTGTTGCCTCTACCGTGCCTCAATGACATTTTGCACTCCTACAGCAAACCACCAATGATCGTAATGCTTTGTTTCTATTTTAAAAATAGTGCAATGAAATCAGTCACCAAAACTGCAGAGGGAAAGCCACCTCAGCATGGGCCTCAGTGGATTGAAGCTAAGGTATATGTTTATTTAAATTCCAAATGCCATATGGATGTCATTTCTGTTTGCGTTGACTGAATTCACAACGTTGTGTGTGTGCGTATGTCGTGTAGAGTCATGTTCAAACAGGAAATTATGAGTGTGGATACTATGTTATGCATTGGATATGGTGCATCGTAACTGGTGGATTGAAGGATGACTGGATTCACGTATGTTTCTGATTTTTGATTTACTTGTTAATGTAATTAGATGTCAGTAGTTTTGACCTCATGCTATGTGATTTACTAAATTCATATGCACATGTGCAGTGGTTTTCTGATCGATCACCGGTAACAGAAGAGACCATCACCACACTTCGGCATAAATGGGCGGCATATTTTATCCAAATGAAGAAATGAGAACCAAGAACAAATTAGATAACTTAGGAACAGTTTTCGTTGAAGCCGGATTTTTTTTTCTCTGCTTTGAACAGTTGAATTGTTTCAGTTAATACTTTAGTTGTATATTGAAATTTATTTTTCTGTCTGCTTGAACAATTTCCTATCCAGCCCTTCATTGTGGGCGTGCGCCTTGAACAACACATTGTTTCAGTCCACAGTTGAGTTGTATATTCAAATTAATTTTGTCTTTGCTTTTTGTTTCACTTAATATTTGATAACTAACTTTTTTGGTTGCACTTAATTGTCTATGATAATGTTGTCGTGTCATTAACATTAAAAGTTAGAATTGCTGACTTTAAACCCAGCTAGGTAACTTCAAATTAGGGTGGTGGTGACAAGGACTACAAGGAGGTACCCCCACCTCCTTTGTTTCAAAAGGTAACTAACATGAAAGCAGGCACCTTTTTTTCGGTACCCTAAATGTTGTTTCTATGCTTAAGATTTCATTTGTTCTATTTTCTGCTGTCGTTTTACATAGGTGTTGACTGCAATTGGAAACTTCTGCATATGTTCAATTGTTGTGGGGATGGTTATTGAGATTATTGTTATGTATCCCATTCAAGATCGAGAATATCGCCCGGGAATCGATAACCTTCTTGTGCTTCTTATTGGTGGAATTCCAATTGCCATGCCCACTGTCCTCTCGGTGACTATGGCCATTGGTTCTCACAGGCTATCACAGCTGGTCAGTTAGGTTCAGTTGCATGTGTTTGGTGGATGCTAACAAGAATTAATGGTTAATTAGTAATGATTTTTGTAGGGGGCTATCACAAAGAGAATGACAGCTATTGAAGAGATGGCAGGCATGGATGTGCTTTGCAGTGATAAGACTGGGACCCTAACACTAAATAAGCTTACTGTTGACAAAAATCTTATAGAGGTTGGATGCTGAATGGTTTTACTTGCTGTGATAAGGCTTGGACTTTTGACTTGTATGCAAATTTTCTAATTATTTTTGTTTTAACCAATAAGGTTTTTGCAAAAGGAGTGGATGCGGATACTGTTGTTTTGATGGCAGCTCAAGCTTCAAGACTTGAGAATCAAGATGCAATAGACACTGCCATAGTTGGAATGTTGGCTGATCCCAAAGAGGTTAGTCATTGATGGTGCCTTTTATGCAAGATTATTCTTCCCTTATAGTAAATAACCTGTAAGTTGTATATTGTCATATGAGCTGGATGTATGTAATTCTTTATCTTACCTTTTTCTTGTATGCAGGGACCTTGCAAAAGATTTTGTTGTTTTTGGGACTGCATCTGAGTCTCTGTATGGTGCTTGTGAGGCAATGTTTAAGCCTGACATGGTAGGTCCCAAAGACTAACTTGTTTTGTCTTATATATATTTGGTTTTGTGAATCAACATAGTCGTGTTTGTATCATACTTTTAATATGGATAGTTTCTTGCATTGACCCAGAACACAATTCGTTTTTGGTACAATTATACACATTAATATATTATATTGCACCGTACTTGTAGAGTAAGTAATTGTCAAAGTATAGACAAATCATCATAGGTTAAAGCTTAATAAGTTTAATTAAATGTATATTTGTCTCCATTATTAGGATCAGGTTCAAATTATTGGACAATTGTGCACGTACGATAACCTCAACAGCTAGTGGCTCGGATAAAAAATATATAGCCATTTTTACTGCATGCAATTTGCTGTTTAGAAAAAAAAAATTCCACGACGGTTCTACGGACAGGACCGTCGTAGAACCTGCAGATTTCTACGACGGTCATCGTGACCAGACCGTAGTAGTATAAGACACTCTCTTACGACGGTCGTCGGCAACATAAGACCATAGAAGTATTAGGATCATTCTACGACGGTCCTTTCTGGACAACCATCGTAGAACACTATAATGTCAACGACGGTCGTCGGTAAGAGAAGACCGTAGTAGTAATGGGACCAGTCTACGACGGTCTTTTAGAGACAACCGTCGTAGAACCCCGATTATGTCTACGACGGTGCTGTCCCCAAGGCCGTCGTAGTCCTTCCTTAGTTCTACGACGGGGCTGTCGGGTAGCCGTCTTTGAATTGTTGACGATTCTACGACGGTCCGTAGCAGACAACCGTCGTAGAACACGATTAGGTCTACGACGGTGTTGTCCCCATAGCCGTCGTAGTCTGTCGTAAGTTCTAAGACGGGGATGTCCGGCAGCCCGTCTTAGAATTCTACAAGTTCTACGACGGTTTTCCTTACCCATCGTTGAAATCCTTTGAATTTATTACGTCGTCGCAGACGACGACGGTCTTCAACCGACGTGGTATACCGCTTTTAACCGACGTTGAATCCTGCTTTTGTAGTAGTGCAACCTCCATGTTGCTACACAAGATTTCGAAAATTTACCCCAATTGATGAAAGGATCTAGGCATTTTTCCACCAGGACAGAGTCTTTTTTGCACGAATTATAATCTGCATGGAGGATACCTCAATATCTTCCCAAAGCTTCCCATTCCTAGCCCACCAAATACTCCTTAAAAAATCATACAATCCACCTTACCTCCAAGACCTCAAAGATCCTACAAACCATATCAGAGAAACCTTTGACTTCCATGATAAATGTTTTGAACAAACTCCATAACTCCAGCTCCAACCAACACTGCCTAGCTTTCTCACACCCGAAAAATAGATGCCAACAATTTTAACTCCATATTACCTTCACAACTCAGGCACATGCTTGGACACTCCACTCCTCAATGTTGAAGCTTTGTTCTTGGTAAGACATCCTTGCAAGCCCTCATAAAAAATGTTTCACCTTTATAGGAAATTTCAATTTCCAATGATGCTTCCACTTTCTTGCCACACCATACTGATTCCTCCCCACCCAACTCCTAGCTCCATCATACGCTGATCTAATTGAAAAGATCACATCTCGATTCCATCTCAAGACCAAAGAATTTGGACCCTTTAAATCACCCAATGGAACTCTAAATCCCATTAGGACTAAGAATATTTGATATGATATCCTTATCCCAACACTTACCTTCTCTATTAATGAGATCACTTACCACCAATTCCTCAACATGACCATTCGAGGGGGTTAGAGCAATGAATGGATTCTCCCTTGAAGCTAAGGATCCCCTAACACTCCAATTCTCTTCCCACACCCTATCCTTCATCTACTTCTAGCCATTACCAACTCTTTTGCACTCCAAATGTTCCTCCAAGAATAACATGGACTATGCCAACATAATCACCATTTGGAAAATATTTGGCTTTCAGAATAAAGGCTAAAAGAGATTTCAATTTTTTTATTGCTTGCCTAGTAAGGCAAGATTAAAATCACGTAAATCTTGAAAATATAGCCCCTTACTCTACTTCTTCTTCATCATTCTCTCCCACTTCATCCACCTTATACCCCTATGATTTGCTCCCTTTGTACCCCAGCAAAATGAATTCAACATTCATTGTAGCTCATCCGTAAGTGACACAGGAAGTAAATACACGTTCATGCAATATGTGGGTATCAATTACAAGACAAACTTAATCAGAACTTCCTTTCCAACTTTTGACAAAAAAATGACGAGTGAATAGGCATTTTGGTCCCTGTCTTTATACTCATTTTACAAATTAGTCCCTATCTTTTTAAAATGTAAAAAATAGTCTCTATCTTTACATCCGTTATGCAAATAAGTCCCTATTGTTAAAATCCAATTTCCACTATTAGTCATATGTCTATGTGGCAAGTCTTAGTCCATGTAAGCAAACCCATGTGGCAAGTCTTTGGACTGAATTGAAAAATTATGACATCAAGCCAAGTTGTCTTCAACTTTTATGTTACATCATCTATGATGAAATTTTAGGTGTACTACAAATAGGGGATTTGCTTGTATTTTTTTAGGCATACACTTCAATAAGTGTCTAATAAGCCACTACCAAAACAAACATACTTTATCAAAAGGAACAAATCTCAGTAACCAAAACTCGATATTTTTTATTAGTCACATGGCACCCACATTGCTGCTCTTGAATCCATTTTGCCCATGTGATCACAGGTGATTAATGAAGGATCCATTAAATTAGAGATAAGTGAGCAATGATTAGTAATTCTTTGGTAAAGGTGGTAGCAATTCTAAGAACGTGGGCAATGTAGAAATTCCTACTCCCAATGATGGAGTTGGTAGGGGTTATGGACAGGGTAAGGGATACGGTGCAAGTGAAGGAAACAATGTAGATGGTGCTGGCGGAGTAGGAGGGGAGGTGGTGGTGGTGGAGAGGGTGGAGTTATTGGTGAAAGTGGTGTGGGATATGGTTAGGGTGGTGGTTTTGGGGTTGGGGTAGGAATTGGACATGATGGAGGAGGAGGAGGTGGTGGTGGAGGTGGAGGTGGTGGTGGTTCAAGTAATGTTTCAAGCTTTATAAACCCTAATTTGAGGAAGAAGCAAGTGACTAGAAGAAGCTTTATAATCACACACTTTAGTGCCACGTTGGATAGTCTATGTGGCACTAAATTTGCCAACAATGCACCTCACTAACGATGTTACTTTCAAATTTAACGGCAAGAACTATTTTACAACACTTATGCAAAGATAGAGACTATTTTTTACATTTCAAAAAGATAAGGACTAATTTGCAAAATGGGTACAAAGACAGAGACCAAAATGTCTATTCACTCAAAAAATGATCCATCCAAGACTATATTTTTTGTCAAAATTTGTGCCTCACAAACGCAAATATAGACTTCCTATTTCTACCAATAATAGATGGAAATCCAAGGTATCTACCAATATCAATATCCTCCATCACTTCCAGCTTACTTAACACCTCGTCTTCTTAGTCCTACTGAACTCAATGTCTGACTTCTGATAGTTTATGAGTTGGCCCGATGCAAGCCTATAAGAATTAAGGATATTCTCGATTGTCACACTTTCCTTCAATAAGGCTCTAAAGAATAAGTAACAATCATCTGCGAACAAGAGCTGGCTAACCCCTGGCCCGATACTTCCCTACTAACCTTCACTCCTTGAATTTCCCTTGTCCTTCTACACACCGAATCAACCCCGATAATCCCTCTATACAAAAGAATAAATAGACAGGGGACAAAGCGTCCCCCTATCTCAACCTTCTACCAGGAACTATAGGGTCTACCCTCTTATTATTCTCAATAACTAAATAAACAATAGATTC
Organism: Glycine max; assembly: GCF_000004515.6. NCBI lineage: Eukaryota > Viridiplantae > Streptophyta > Magnoliopsida > Fabales > Fabaceae > Glycine > Glycine max. The sequence goes on along the minus strand of NC_038254.2, from coordinate 42,474,086 downwards.
AAGGCAGAGAGCAATCCATCATATCCATTTAGGACAAAAACCCATCTCACCTCTCATAAATTTAACAAAATTCCAAACGATGCGATCATAAGCTCTAGAGAAATCTATCTTCAACAGTGTTTCTCCTTACTTTCCTTTTCTCTTACATTTCAAATAATACGTTACTTCAATTGTTATTAGCACATTATCAGTTATAGCTCTATCCTCAACAAAAGTTGATTGCACTTCTGAAACACATTGAGGAAGCAATATGGCTTTAAGCGGTTCGCCAAAACCTTAGATAACACTTTATAAGAAACGTTACAAAGAGAAATGGGATGTCGATCTTTCATACTCTTTTGGTCATCTAGCTTGGGCATTAAAACTATATTTGTATGATTGAAACCCCTCGGGAACTCACTCACTTTTATCAAGTGAACGCAAACACTAAACATATCACCACCACACTACTCCTCAAATCTACAATAGAATCTTGGATTCAAATCATATGAACCCAGTGTTTTATTGGGTGCATTTAAAATATTACTACTTTAAATTCCTCCACACAAAAAGGAACGACCAACTTTGAGTTACCTTCCTCGTTGACACACCTCAATATCGTATCCAGTACTAGCTCCATACTAATTGGAGTAGCTTGGAATAATTTCTCAACAGAGTTCTTTGCTACCCCCCCCCCCAACCCTAGCTTGATTTGATTGTGCCTTCTAGCTGAAGCTAACGCGTGAAAAAAGTACAAATTATGATCCCCATCACACTACCAAAAAGTCTTAGCATGTTGTCGCTAATAGCTTTCTTCCTTGATCAATAGAAGAGCCATTTTCTCCTACACCTCCTTATAACGAGAATGGCTATTCTCATTATCCTCCCAACGGCTAATCTCCAGTTCTCTCCTACATTCCTTGATCTCTTCCCTATCACCGATTCTTTTCTTTCTCCCTTAATCCTACAGTGTATTTCTACACTGCCCAATTCTTTCCATCAACTCCACACAAGATCCTTTCAACCACCATTTATCAAACTTGAACTCTTTCCTGGCACGAAGAGAAAAGCTTTCCACGATCCTTAGTAAGATTGGTTATGGTCTGAAGCAGCTTCTATGATATTAGTAACACTACAAGCCAGACAATGCACGCCAGTCATGCGTGACAAGAGCACGATCCAACCTTTCTTCCAAATCAATGGCCCCATTGACACTCCTGGACCAAGTGAATGGGTATCTGATAAAGGTCAAATTTACCCGAATTTTATATGCATTTTGTAACGTTTATTTGATATTTTAATTAACTTTATGCCTTGTTTTGAATCAAATTGGTTTTAAATTCAAATTTTATTTTGTCTTAGATAAAATTTTATGTTTTAGTTATTTTTAATGAATTTTTTATAGTTTTTTTTACAAAAAAAAAAAAACATATCATTCTCGCAAGAGTTCCAGAGGCCCAAAATCAACAGAAAGTTTTAAAAGAGAAATTACAAAAATTGAATATAAAAGTTAAGAAAATCAAGAGCAATATATTTTTGAAGGATAAATCAGCTAAAAAAGAAGATAATTACTTCAATTAATTAGAGATATTGTTTGTTTGTAATTTCTTGCGATTATCCCCTTAATTAAACTCAACTACAATTCTATAAATAAGATGCTAGGCGTTCATTGTAACGTGTAAAAGTCTCAAGTAGTTCTTAGAATTATATTTTAGACTTTTACCTTCTCGACACCATCATAATTTCATTAGACCCTCTAGATTTCATTGTATTATTTTTATGAGTGTAATTCCTTTCACCTAAGAGAGAAAAGGATGAACCTTGTTTTGCTTTAATTCTATCAATTCAATACTTCATCTTAAGTTCTTTATTTGTTTCCATACTTAATGTTTTTATTTGATTGATCATCTTATAGATAATTCAGGAATTGACTTGCACTTTGATAAGCCTTGTTGAAACCCGAACATGAATTAAGTACTTAATTGGGATTATCTTTAGGGATAGAATAATCTTGGTTAAGTCTCGGTCATTCTTGACTATTAATGTTAATTACTTTTGTCAGTATTTTCAAAGGATTAGGTATCAGACAAGTAGTTTAGAATCTATGACCATGTGAAAGCTGGGGTAGAATACATTAGTTAATAGGGGATGAGCAAGAGAGATGAGTAGAGAATTGTGAAGTTACAGTGGACTGAGCAAATTCCAAATCCAAACCTAAAAATTCATTCATCAAGATCAATGTCACCATCCAAGTCTAGTATTTCTATCTTTATTTAATTATTTTATTATCATTTAATTTTTATTGCAAATTATCTTATGTTATTTATTTAATTTGTGACAATCATAAAACAAAAATACAAAAACCTAGTTCTTAGTTAAGTAATTACATAAAATCCATCATTTATTCCTTTGGGCGAGTACTTGGACGATGGACACCACGATTGAGTTATACTTGACCTATAAGTTGAATCTAACTTGAAATAAAACCCTAACAGTATCCCATTAGAGGTAAATCAATAAGATCACAATCCAACATCGTATTCATGAACCCTCTCATCAACCACAATGGATGGTTAGCACCACCACTTTTATCCTCCTCTATGGAAATCTCATCAATTAAAGTCACCAATGATACACCATGGTAGGGATGCATCAGAGGCTAAACTTCTTAGAAGATTCCAAGCCTTCTTCCTTCTTGATCGCACAGGGAAACCATAATACGCTTTCATCCTCCATTTCTCATTTGTGTCCTTCACCACTTTAGCATTGTTGTAATTTAACTAACAACTGAGGATATGGCACTCAAAGTAGTTCCTCCACTGCAACACTAACCCAACCCCACAACCATCTGTATCCACTGCAAAAGCACCATCAAACCCTAACTTCATCCTGGCATCATCAATCTTATTCGCTCCTCATAGAGTCTTTCAAAGGAACAAGGTGTCCAATTTATAAGCCCTAACCAAGTCTTTCAAAGTTGGAGCTTCCCTCTAGTGACCCAAACCATAGCAGTTCCTACTAATAATACTCATTTTTCCTAGCAGGTTTGATTGCCAGGACCTACCAATAAACAAGAGGTAGTTTATTCTCCATCACTATTACACCATGTACACTTTTCTCGCCTTCATAATAACATCCTTCCCGCCACTATATGTTTTGACTCCACCAATATCATGTCTCCCATTCTTCTCTCCCAAAATTATATCATTCTCAGCCTCTCTGTTAGCCTCCATCGCCTCCTTGGGGTTGTCTTGGTTATTAAACGAAAGATTCTTTACTATATCAAATTGGGAACCTGATTGATTTAATAGAATGATCAAAGCCTTTTTTTCCTCCTCAACCTTAGCATTTATATGATTGTTATATTTTTGCTCCCCCCTCATATCAACTTTCCGCATTAACTCCTCCTTGATTAAGGTTAGCGTTAAATCCGCCACCTTCCATTTTAGGGTTATCTTCCTTCAGCCACCTACTACCACCATTGTTTCCACCACGTCACTACTCAACCCTAAGCTCTGGCCCCAATCTCTTTTTCTATCGTCATTTATTAACGAGAACCTCTCCTTGTAAAACCTCTCCACATGTCCCCAGCCTCCACATAAAAAAACAAAATTTCCACCGTCTTTCATACTTGAACTGGATGACACTCCATTCCCCACCAGGTATCTTAACCTTTTTGTTCTTCATCAATGGACGCCTCAAGTCTACCAAAACACATATTCTTATATATTTCTTCCAGAACAACATATTATTCCTTGTATCATACTCAACAAAATCACGAATAGAGTTTCTCAAGTGTTGACCAACAACCTTGGACATGAAGCCCACTGGCAGCCTATGCACTTGCACCCAAAAAGGCACATGAAATAATGGGATCTGATTAAGAACATCTCCTTATTTCACTCGCCCCAACACCAAAATGTGATTGTCGTAGACCTTAAGACCTCCCTCCATAACATTACTGAAATCCACCACATGGAAAAAAGTAGAATGGAAACAGGCCTGAGTCCACCTCCTTTATAGTAACACCAAAATTTGGCCTCCAGACACTTGTCAATTTTTCCTTCATAAACTGCACCTTTATCAACCTATCTGTCAAAAACCTTCTAGTCTGATCTCGTGCTTCCTCTACATTAAAAACTAAGCCATCTCCTTCGTCCTTAACCATCGAAAGTTTCTTTTTATTTTTCCACTTCGAAGACACTCCACTTCAAGCCAATCATAGAAAACTAGAGATAACTACGGTTTGTGGCAATAGCAGCTATAAAAAAAATTAGGAATCTCAAAAGAGAGAAGAAAACTATATATTCATGTTTCATACACAAATACCTACTTATTTTAAACATTCTTCCAACACTTCTTATTTTTCTATATCTCTCTTTCTTTCACATCATAAATCTTATAATAATTATATTTTTTTTCTTTTTCTCTCTTTTTAGGTGTCCTATAGCATTATGAGTGTTCATGAAATATTTTTGTTATTCTTATTTCTTGGCTTAATTGAACACTTTGCTCTTAAAGTGCCATTTTCTAACAAATTTTGCTCCCTATTTTTTTGAGCACATTATGTCTATTTTTTTGTTGTATATTTTACCCCTTCACCATTGCTAAGCAAGAGAGACCCCTCGACCTCCATGCAATTTTGCTTACATGTTTCAATCTCATTTCCAATATTTCAAAAGTTGATTACTTATGGGGAAAACTAAATTTATTTAAGCATATGCATGTGAAGGATTAATGATCCATTTGTGAAAGGTGAATAATAACCCCTTCACACGCCAATGGAAAACAAAAAGGTTTTAAATTAATAAAAAAAAAATGCAAAACCCTAAAGGTAAACTCTTTGGTGATAGACAAAGTTCTTTTACTTCTTATCCCCTAAAGAAGTGATAAAAAGTTTGTCTCTCAAATCAGAGAAATATATAAATACCAGATCATAACATTAAAGTCACTTACACTTCCCTTCATTTCCTCCATTCTCCTTATCACATTGAAATCACCTAACACACATCCTCCTTTTTCAATTGTTGCAATTTGTCTCACAAAGCCCCTATTTAAGCTATTAAGACTCTTAAGAAATCCTATAAAACTCTAAATCTCTGCTTACTTCAAAGATTACACCAATTATAAATTAATAATACCAATTAATTAATTAGTTAATAAATTTACAATTTGAAATATATTATTTATTATTAATTCATTAATTTATTAAATTATGTATTTGTTATATATTTATTTATTCTTTATCCTATATTTCCTATTATTTTAATTAATAGTTTTTCATTGTTTATGTTTATTGTTATTCTTTTTTATCATATTCTCTTTAAAATTTATATTAAAAATATCATATATAAACTAAATATTTCTTGTCTGTATTAAAAATGAGCTTTGGTCTGGTGGTATCCTAAAGGAACACAGTTCTAACTCGTACAAGACCAAAATTTCAAAATTTGGGAAATTCCATTAGATTTGTGATGTGCTCATGCCAACTTCACACTTCACTACACGTCTCCCCAAGCTTGACAGCGTCAGAATGTATGTTTCCGGCTTTCACACGTTTCTCAACACAACTTTCAACCATTTTAATAATGTCCCGGAGTCCATGACACCACCATATGGAATGATTTCGTTAGGACTAGGACTATTAGATTGGAATATTTCTTTTTGTTTTCTATTTTATTTTCACATGCTCCACAGGATTTTTTTTTCATCCCTATTATATTTTTCGTTTCCTTATAGTCATGCTGTTAGATTACATATGTTAAATTTAATGAAAAATTTATAGGGGCCAAAATAGAAATATAAAATTATAGATAGAGACCAAAGAATTAAGCTGGAAAAAAAAACATTAACCACTACAAATGCACTAGTGATTAGAAAAAAAAAACTATAAAATGAATCTTTTTTTTTTACTTTATAAAAAATCAATCTTAAACATATACCTTTGTAGAGAAATCATGCAATGACGCAACAATCACTCTTACAAGTTATGAAGCAATATAAAAGAGCAACGTGAACAAAATATAGAGCAAAAAATGGGTAACAAAACTAATGATAGCGCATGAGCTGAAATAACATAATAATCAAAGAAAAGATGCACAATATAATATAGACTAATAATAATAATAATAATAATAATAATAATAATAATAAAAATAATAAAATTAGAAGCAAACAATAGTATACACACAAACACTGCAAAAGAAAAACCATGGCATCGCCAACTTCTTTTGTCTTCTCATGCGCTACCATTCATTTTGTTTAATGATATTAATATTGTCCATCTTTTATCTGGTTTTTTCATTATTATTTCACACTCTTAAGTTGTCATTTGTTTTACTACCCCTTTCTTGTTTTAAATTTCATTTTTTTCTTCCTATTTGTTATATTTTCTTTATAATCAACTTGAAGGGGACTATGTCATTGTATAAGTTGTATGAAGTTGTAGGTTAAGGTTAATTTCTATATAAAAACAAAAACAATTGTTGCTCATCGTACATGCATTCGTTGTAGGTTAAAATTTTTTACTCTCAACCAGTATTATATGTACGTAGTATTTGAAACTTTATTTTTTATATATTTGGTTTAAATAACTTTTAGTCCTTATAATAAGTTTATTTTCATTTTGGTCCTTATACATTTTTGGTTGTTTTCATTTTGTTCTTCTTAATTTTTTGCTCTCCATAATTTTATTTATCTATTTATTTGGTTCTTGTAATTTATCTCACAGATAAAACCTAATGGAAAAAGTCATAATGAAGCAAAAAACTATAATAGGAACAAAGCTGAAAAAATAAAAAGGAAAAAAAAAAGATGACATCTAAAATATCCACACACACACATACATATATATATATATTATAGAGATCAATAATAATAATAATAATTTAAAGAGAGTGTAACCATTGTCAAGAAGATGCCATTCAAGTCATTATAGAGGTGGGTTTCTCAACTCTATAACATATTCTCACTTATTCTTCCATCATAATTCTATATATGCAGAGCCTCCAAAACAAACCTGAGAGGTAAGAAGGCACTTAGCATGTCACACCCCTTTGTTTCTGATTTGTGACTTTTAGAGCCAAAGTGAATGAATGTAGATAATTACTTAAACTGTTTCCATTTAGAACTAAAGAAGCCCTTGCGTATGTGCCTTTTCTCCTTTGGTTAAACAGTGTCAAATTTATTCTATATATATACAGGTTAACATTATGTATATACCATTGTTTTGTTGTCTGTGTACTTTAATTTGTTAATTAAATTCAAGCTTTTTGATAATTTTTCTGTGTTCTTTTGGTTAGAGGGTACACAAAATGGAGGTGATAATTTTTTGTCTTAAAAGACTTATTTTGGATGATTTTCTATTATTTCATAATTGTTAGGTTATTCACTTATACTACTCCATATCATTCTTCAGGAATGACGGTCATGGCTCAACTGGTACCATCTTCCCTTCTCTCTCTCTAATATTCTCTGTTACAATTCTTAATTTTATTTCTCTAACTTCTTTAATTTTCAAATAGATATAATATATAAGGATCATCATCTTATAACCATCTACATTAAAAGAGAAAAAAAAATCGAGAGTTCAAAGGTGAATTAATCTTCATATATAAAATGGCTTTTCCTGTGTGTCAACCTTTTTCTTTAGGAATTTTATGCATTTCTTTGGTTCTGACATGAGGTAATAAATAGAGGTTAATTTCATCTCTTAAGTTCTTTTTCTACCGTGCTTAAAAAAAGTTATTTTTCTACATAACAATTAATTAACGAAAATACGAAAGAATATTTTGTATCTTTTTTTGTGTCATGCCTTCTTAATTAGTCTATTAAGTTGTTCATTAAACATTTTGGTATGAGACGAGTAGGATCCATCAACAATATTTTTTAGGATATCAATATAATAAAGTTTTTAACTATTTATTTTTTGGTCAGCCAGATTGCGGCAAAAGCATGAAATGTGCTGAATTTCACTCCATTGAATAAACTGATTGTTTGTTTCTCCAAATATTAGGATATCAATATAAAAAATATTTAAATTAAGATTTTTATCATTAATAGTGTCCCTTAAAAGGTTAAATATATTATCATATTAACCTTTGTTTTCATATTAACTTCTATAAATATTTTAAACGTCCGTGGTCATAGTCATTTTTATAAAGGATTATTTGATGCAATGATGTAAGACTCTACTTGTTCATATGAGTGAGAATAATTTATTTAGTGGAATAACTCATATTTGATTTCAACCTTGTGTAAAATTTTCTTTAACTAGCAGTAATCACACATCACGAGTAGGATTAATCTTTGACCCAGTAAATTGGAGGATACTCGTGGTCTCTGACCTAGGACAAAAAAATAAAAGATTATTGTGAAGTGGTGAAGCAAAATGAATAATTATTTTAAACTTATTGTAATAACATCTATTTTTTAAAATTTAAACTAAATGAAAAAAGTTTTAAAATATTTCTCATATATGTTTTGACAAGATCAATATATAACAGTCTATTAATATGAGGTATTTAACATTCTCGTAAATGAAATTCCAAGACAAGATGTTCCGCTAACACCTTAGCTTTCCTCTTTATTGTGGTAACGGATGCAATAAGTGGTCTAATAAGAGAGGCTAAAAGAAGATAAGCCTACAAGGGTTTTGAGGTAAGAGACAAAAAGGTGGTGATGAATTTATTGTAATATGTGGATGATACTATATTCTTTAGGGAAACAAATACACAAAACGTGATGGTTATTAAATCACTAATGCGTTGTTTCGAAGTGGCATCCAGGCTCAAAGTAAACTTCCAAAAAGTTGCTTTGGAGGCATTGGGGTAGATTTTGAGGATTTGGAAAGATGGTCTTCTATTTTGAATTGTAGACTCGTGTTGCTTCCTTTTATATATCTAGGCTTTCCCATTAGGGTCAATCCTATAAAAGAGGCAACGTGGGTACCAATCCTTACTAGAATTAAATCAAAACTCTCTTGGTGGAAGCACAAGAACCTATCTATGGCAGGTCACATTTGCCTCATAAACTCGGCATTAAATTCTATCCATATCTTCTATTTATATATCTTTCTTTAGAATACCCGTGCCGCTTTCATGGCCAACAAAATCATAGGCTTTCAAAGGAGCTTTTTGTGGGGTGGGAATGAGGAGAAGAGAAAAATAGCTTGGGTTAGTTGGGACCAAATTTGTCGTCCAAAAGAGTGTGGAGGTCTAGGAATTAAGAACATTAGGTGATTCAATGAGGTATTGCTTGGAAAGTGGATGTGGAACTTATTCCAAGAAGAAAATGCTTTGGTGTCAAAATATAATTAATGGTTGGAGTGGGATAATAAGTGAGGTTGAGAGTGAGAGAGATTTCTCAATTTGGTGGAGAGACCTGAGGCTTGTTTGTGGAAGTAGAAGTAAGGCTACTTGATGACAATGTGGGGTGGTCTATTGGTGATGGTGAAGGCCGGGACTAAATTTTGGAAGCATGCTTGGTTAGAAGAAGTACTTTTTTGGTTTTTGTTCCCTAGGCTATTTTCTATCTCGAAACAAAAAGATTAGGTAAAATTGCATTTTTGGTCCCCTAGTTTATCTCTAATTTCGAATTTGGTCCTCCTATAATTTAATTCACAAATTTGGTCCTCCAGTTTTATAAATCCTTGCAAAATTGGTCCTGGAAGCCCGATTTGGACGTTGACTGTTAACCTCAGACGTTGACTACCACATGTCAATGTCACATGTCAGTGTCTTAGTGGTTCCCTGTAAAGGCTTCATTTTTTGTAGGTAAAATTATACTTTTGGTCCCCCAGTTTTACTCCAATTTCGATTTTGGTCCTCTTATAATTTAATTCGCACATTTGGTCCCCCAGTTTTATAAATTTAGCCAAATTTCATTACTGGAGAAGTTGTATTTCAAATTTCAAACAAAAATACCATTGTCATACATATACCACTTAAGCAGTCGTATACACATAATATCACATGGGGGAGCAAAAAAAGAAAAAAAATAGGAGGTTATTGCAGAACTTGTTAAAGTAAGAGATCTAAAAATTTCAGACCTGGGTTGGGATTCATGCGCCACTTTCCCATGTTGAACAACCCCGAAAGTAGGAGAGAGACAAAGAGTGATTTTTCTCTGGGTTCCAAGTGAGTAAAAAACTTGCGATGAAAAAGAAGTGCAAGATTTATCAAGACCTATCATGTCTCTAGCACCAGTGGCTAAACCATTCAAAAGACCAATTTTGCAGGAATAATTTATAAAGGGATTTTAAAATTGGGGGACTAAATGTGTGAATTAAACTATAGGGGGACCAAAATCGAAATTAGAGTAAAACTGGAAAACCAAAAGTGTAATTTTACCTACAAAAAATGAAGCCTTTACAGGGAATCACTCAAATGTTAACATGTGTCATTGACACGTGGCAGTCACACGTGGTATTGACACGTGGCAGGCAACGTCTGAGGTTAACGGTCAACGTCCAAATTGGACTTCCAGGACCAATTTTGTAAAGATTTATAAAACTGGGAAACTATATTTGTAAATTAAATTATAGGGAGACCAAATCCATAATTGGAGATAAAATGGGAGACCAATTTTACAATTTTACCAAAAGATTATTCCATTTTAGAGATGAGACAATGGAGGACGGGAGAGTGGGTGTGGAAATTTACATGAAGGAGGGAAATGTTCCAATATGAGTTGCACATGTGGCAACTTTTGTTCTCTAGGATTCATTTAGAGGGACCAAAACAACATGAACCGGATATTTAGAAATTGAAACCGAAAACAACAAAGATATACATTACAAAATCAGCCTACACAATCATACAAGAGTGTCTTCTACCACAAAGTAAGAATAGTCAAATCTTCAACATAATTTGGAATAAGTCTATACCACTAAAAGTTGGTGTTTTCTTGTGGAGATTATTTTTAGACAAATTATCGTCTAGAATTAATCTTCTCAAGTGGAACATCATACAGGAAAGTGTAGATATATTATGCCCATGGTGTAGAGACTCACAAGAGACAACAGCACATGTGTTGTTTTCATGCAAGATGATCGAGCCAATATGGAAGAAATTGTACAAGGGTGAAGGCTATTTAATAGTGCTTCCCCAAGACCCATCTCAACACTTATATGGCAACACATATTACCCTCAGCAGCAACAGTAGCAAAATCAAGAGCAAGATAGGTGTTATGGAGCGCAATCACATGGACCCTATGGAAGGCTAGAAACAAGTTTATTTTTTAAGGGAAAACTTTAGAACCCCAATAGCTGCGACAATTAAGAATATCTAATGGTTGCATGGTCATTGTTTAAATTTTTGGGCTAAGCTAAACATTTGTCATACCTGCAATGGTCTGTTGTCCCACATACGTGCTTGAAAATTTTAAATAGCTCGTGAATTTTTGTCTTGTAAACGTGACTAAAAGAAAGACAAGCAATGGTAATTAACTTGCATGCTTTGGTAACCATCGATTGAATGCACAAAATGGCACAACACAATTAATGATTGAGACCCTGAAATAGAGGTAGTGATCAATAACTTTAGGGGGATGTACATTTATTACTGGTATACAGGTTGGGTACACTTAGAAATGTTAGCATTTATCTTTGGTGGAACTTGGCTAGATAGCTACATGTAAACAATTCATGTATTTGGTTATGCAACATTTATGGATATCGTTCATAAATACATGATAACCGACACTGCGCTGCAGGACTATTCTTTTTTTTTTTTTTATCTCTTGAGATATAACTTGTACCTTAGACACATCAAAATTAATATATTCATGCTTTGTTTGTCAAACAAAAAAAAAATGAGGTAGTTAATACATAATCACTAACTTCATATCATTGATAAGCTTATTTATATTTTGACAAGCAATGAGATATATGCATAATTTTTTAAAACGTGCAGGATCAGTAACATGTCTAGATCCGGGGATAATATGCATAGGAAAATTGCTTAGCAGCTTCCAACCACGACTGTGTTATCCCTGGTTTTAACGGAGGGGCCTGTTACGCGTCTTCTTCGTGTTGTTGTAACAAAAATTGACTACGTTTTACCCGGCTTCAATGCATGAAAAAAATAAAACATTAGTTGCTTACCAATTTGCTACCAAGAATAAAGCATTATCCGTGGTATAAGAATCGAGGTGCAGGTGCTTGTTTGGGATTTGTTGTGTTGTTATATGAAGAATTCACTACTTTGTACCCCTCTCCAAATATATATATATATATATATATATACCTCAAAAACTTTGGTTATAATTAACATGTAATTATTGGAGTTATATATGTTAAGAGCTTATGTAATAGCTGTTGTCTGAATTATCAATACATGCAATATGAAATCAAATAATCATCATCTGCATCTAAAACATAACACCTGAATTACATATTCTAGACACGCTGCTTGTGGCGATATGTTTAGAGATCATTGTGGTGCGTTCTTGGGGGGATTTGTCCATTATTTTAGTGTTCATTGAGCCTTCCGTGCAGAGCTTGAAGGTGCGATTTTAGCGGTTACTCTAACACACTTGGATGGCATAAGTAGTGGTTAGAAAGCGTCTCTTTGCTGGTTGTTAAAGCTTTCAGTAACCTGGATTTGGTTCCTTCGGAGTTTAGGAACACTTGGCTCAATTAATTGTTTGCATATGTGACTAAAATTAAGGACGGATATTTCAGATATCATATATTCCTCGTGAGGGCAATGCTTGTGCTGATATGTTCCCTGCCTTTGGCTTTTTCAGTAAGAAGTAAGAGTGTTTAAAGTCATATATTCCTCGTCAAATCGGTTAAAAAAGCTAAAAACTACTTAAATTGAAAATTAAAAAAAAAAACAAAAAATCTAAAAAATCACATATATTTTACAGTTTTGTTCGATTTTCAGATTTTATTATAAAAAAATAAACCAAATTAAACAAATCACATATTATAATCATTAAATATATTAAAAGCCAAATTAATTATCTAGGCCTTATTAGATCATTTTTAATTTTACTAAACTATAAGCGACAGTTTACAATACATGATTATTCACATATAAGGTTAATGTTTGATTAAGGAACCAATAATCTCCCACTTAGTCTATATGTGTAACCTTAATTATAAATATGCAATGAAAAATATTAGCTGTGTGAGCTCAACATTACAGTCGTTACTCGTTACTGAATGTATCTTAAAACAGTACCATAGGTTCTGGTACCAACCAAAAAACAAAAATGAATCCATGGTCACATATGTTAATACAAATGAATGACATGGATTATGATATGGATGTGTAACATGAAATTTTCATGTGATGTGATTTTAACATGTCTAATTCTAATTGGTTCTCCTTAAACTTAATGTACCAAAAACTTTATTTCTACAACAAATATTCTTAAACCAAAATAAACTTAAATTATATTTAATTTATATCATAAAAACACTTAAAAAATACAAACTCCTTCTAAAACCGAAAGTCACTTAATGACATGTCACCCACATGGGTAATGTACCTCATGAAACCTTTTGGGTGGTAATCCTTTATTAAGCGGACCCGCAATATATTCTATACAAAGCCTCCAAATCAAACCTGCAAGGTAAGAAGGCGCTCGCACGTTACACCCCCTTTTGTCTCTCATTTTGCGACTTTCAGAGCCAAAGTGAATCAACGAATGTAGTTAAACTGTTTCCATTAATTTGGAACCAAAGAAGCCCTTACGTCTGTGCCTTTTCTCCTTTGGTTAAATAATGTCAAATTTATTCTATATAACTGCAGGTGAACATTAATGCCTTTGTTTTGTTGTTTGTGTACTTTGTTAAATGCAAGCTTTTTGATTGTATTTTTTCTGTGTTCTTTTGGTTAGAGGGTACAAAAAATGGCGGTGATACTTTGTTTTTGTCTGAAAAGGGTCTTTGGATAATTTCCAATTATTTCATATTAGGTAGGTTATTTACTTGTACTACTTCATATCACTCTACTGGAAAGACATGCAATGTGGCACCAGTCCCTTCTCTCACTCTTTCTATTCTATGGTACAATTCTTAATTTTATTTCTCTAACTTCTTTTCAAAATAGATAATATATAAGGATCACCGTCTTATAACCATCTTTATTACAAAAAGAAATTAAAGATACGAGAGTGCATCGGTGAATCGTCATAAAATGGCTTTTCCCACCAACCAACCTTTTTTCTTAATTTGGAATTTTATGCATTGCTTTGGTCCTGAGTCAGGTAATAAATATAGGTTAATTCCATGAAAAAGTTTTTTCTACAGAACAATTAGTTAACGGAAATGTTTGAAGAAAAAAAAAAGTGTACCCATTTAGTGTTATTTCATAGTCTATTAATTTATTCATGAAGAGGTTATGCGAGTATGTAGGATCCATCAACTAGATGAAAAGGTTAATGACATCTATTTTTTAAAATATCAATTAGATGAAAAAAGGTTAAAAATTACTAATATATGTTTTGACAACATCAGTAATAGTCTACTAATATTAGGTAGGTAATACATAATCATTGGCTTCATTTCATGTCATTGATAAGTTTATTTATATTTTTAGAAAATCAATATGAGCTACATGCATAAAAAAATTAGCTTATTGCAGGAACAGTAACATGTTTGGATGTGGATTCGGCGATAATCTGTATAGGAGATTGCTCACCAACTTGCAGCGATGACTGTGTTGTCCATGGTTATAACGGAGGCGCCTGTTTATGTGCTTTCTCATCTTTTGTATTGTAACAAAAATTGATTACTTTTTTAGCATAGTTGTAAAATCTGACTCTATCAGTAACTCTGTCAAAATAGTATGTCAATGGATCAGTGGTCTAATTTATAAGTCAGCAATTGATCCAAATTATATTAAAATTTAAAATTATATATGTATCTATTATATATAAGTATATAATTAAAATTATTTTAGTAAAAAAAGTTCATCCATATTTCAAAATCTAAAATATAATTGACAATAATGAGACCTTAAAATGATGTTGTAGAGGTTATCTATTTTTTTTTTTTTGTAAAACTAGTCGGATCTAACCGGAATTCGGTACCTAGCTAACCGGTCGGATTTAGCCGAGTCATCTTAGGTCAATTGCATAACCGATCCAATAATGAAACTGGTCTGATTAGACCACCAAATCTCAATTATACCGAACCGAACCGAATTTCACAACTATACTTTTTAATTATGGGGTAAAAAAATTGGTTGCAATCAATATGCTACTAAGAATAATGCATTAACCATGGCTCTGAAAATGGAGGTGCTTGTACGGGATTTGGTTGTGTTTTTTCATAAAAATTCACTACTTTGTAACCCTCTCCAAAGTAGGAAAAAGATAAAATATAGACCTGATCAACAACTTTGGTAATCACTTGTAGTTGGAGTTATATTATACGTAAAGAGCTGGAGCTAGCTAGTTTTTATTTTTATTGTGTATTAGCTTAGTATCTCGTATCTTACACGTTATTAAACTCACATTTTATAATTTATAGAATTAATTTTTTTAAATAATTTTGAATTTTTAATATATGATTGATAATCTAATTTAAATTTTAATAAATATATTTTATATACGCATGTTCTAAAAATTCTTATTATTGGAAGTGTTATCTCATGTAGGATTCCTTTCAACTTTGATAATGTATTGTACATTCCCTTTCGACTTTCTTTCTAAAAAAATAGATTTAGTACTTTTTTTATTGATAAACAATGATCAAAAGAGAAAAGAAAATAAATAAATAAATAAATAATATTTTTCTTAAAAATTGATTTCATACATTATTTTTGTTCACATAGAAATTTATATAAAAATACAAATAATTTAGATGTTATGTATAAATTTTTTTACTTAATTTCATAAAAAAAATACAATTCAAAATCCGTCAAATTTAACGTGAACAATAGAACTTCTCTTAATATTATTGGATTCATTTTTGCTCTGCCGTTTCAAAGAATAAAAAAAAGATAAATTTTCCTTAAAAAAATACAAGTTAAGCCAATAACATTTCATATTATATGTAGACACTCGGTGAAAAATATTGATTGGGCCATCTTTAATTAAAAAATCATCTATATTGTTTTGCAAGACAAAATTGAATATTTTATATTTTATTTCATTTTAATTCAATTATAATTGTTCTGATTTTAAATTAGTGTAACCAAATCAAACATTCGGAACAACAAATAATGAATGTTGATTGTATTTAATAGGAAGATATACAATCATGATTTATTACCATAAATTGTTAAAAAGTATATCTATTACCATAATTATAATCATCATTTATGATTTTGAGTAAAAGAAATAAAATCAGATTGATTACCTTTAATGTGAAGACAATGAATAAGAGCTTATCAAGTGATATTGTTCAATAGTATAAAATCTATATATATATATATATATATATATATATATATGATTTTGACAAATTAAGATAATCCGTGAAGACTAGTATCATTTGTCAACGGAATCTAGATCGTGATTAGGTCCATGTTACTGTTTTTCATCTTCCCTCCTCCATTTTTGTTTTTGTAAAATTCCTATTCTAGCCCAAAAGTATATGCTTTTGTATGTTAATGGCCTTTGTGGAAAATTTCAGCTTTTGTACGTTGGCAACTATTTTGTGACTGTTTACATTAACGAGTAGATCGATTTAGGACAATAAATTACTTAATTTGGTTCAATGAACAATTCTGCATAGCTAAATCTTTTTATTTCTGAACTTATACACAGGCATTTTCTGCCTGTGGATGTTGTTACGAATTGAAGGAAAGATGTAAACGATGGTTAGGATTGGTAATTGGTTAGTATTCAGTAACATCTGCCAGCATTGGAGACATCGGTTGATATGATATGGAATTCAACATTCGTTCGGCTCTCAACGTGATATTTTTTGAATAGGCATGGACACTTTGTGATACATATTGACCATTTGCACACATATTAATTTGATTGTAATGTATTTACTGACTTGTTATTATACATGTATTATGAAATTACAATAAAGTTGAATAAAGTCAAGAAATGACATAATAAATTCATGTAACAATGTCTATTTGTGATTATTTTTAGGAGAAAATATCAATCTGTGATAATTGGCCCTTAAAAAAAAGGATAGCTGGATCAGAGGAAAACAAATTTGCTTTTGAGAAAATTATAAAGGAAATAGTTGCTTCTACAGAGTCCTCTACAACGATGTGGAAATAGTGATGTGGAAACTGGAAAGTATCACTTCGACTCCGAAATTCAACGAGGAGTTGAAGGTTTATTTATTTTTTTTTTTTTGAAGTAGTTG
This sequence comes from Glycine max, assembly GCF_000004515.6. NCBI lineage: Eukaryota > Viridiplantae > Streptophyta > Magnoliopsida > Fabales > Fabaceae > Glycine > Glycine max. The sequence continues at coordinate 42,456,819 of NC_038254.2, read as the reverse complement.
AAGGTTACTTCTTGTTTGAGAAAATTCACATTCAGTGGGCTTAAAATTTTTTTGGGTGAAGTCAGTGGGCTTTAATGTGACAAGGGAGTTGATATTGGCTCCCATCCCATTTGTTATTCGCCCCGATGCACCTAAGAAAAGACCCTTTTATCCCTTATAGTTCTCCCTCATTGTTTTCCTTCAATTCCCCTTCCCCACGCCCCCAACCAATCACCACCATACCATCTCTGCCCTAGATCTGAATCTGGTTGTTCCCCAAAGTCGGCGACTCCCTGCGCACAATATCAACCTCCAAGGGTCTCTATGCATGCAACCTCAACCTCTGTTTGCACCGCCACGGGCATCTTCCCTGTTGCACGGTGGGGTGGTGTTCACACAGCCGCGCAGTGGTGCTGTGGCGAGTATATCTGTTGGTGTGGGGTGCTATTTGGGTCATCCGATAATGTTCTTGATATGGCGATAGCTTGGGTGACTGATGACAGCAGTGGTGTGATGGATGGTAGTGATCTAGTGTTTGGCTCATGGAGGTCTTGGTGGTGTTTGATGATAGCTATGGTTGAGAATGTGAAGTGTGTAAGAGGAAGAAGAATTGGCAAACATATAGAGGTGTTAAAAAAACAATAAAAATATGATTTTATTATATAAATTTCCGTAGTATAGTTGTATATTTGTATAACATAATCATATTTCGGTTATTTTTTATTTTTACACTTCCTTAAGAAAACAAAACAGAAACATGATTTGTTGTATAGTTGTATGACGGAATTGTGTCTCCATAAAACGGATAGTTTCAAAAGAAGAAAAATTAAAATTACTCAGTAACGGCCAATAGCAATGCCTTTGGAATCAATAGCTACCCCATGTGACAACTAGGAATTTCAGACCAAGAGTCCCCTCAGAGAATGATGGTCCGGGGGGTTGATGTTGTTCTTCCTACACTTCCAAGTTTCTTCCTACATCCTTTTCAGAATGTTATTTTTTACTTATCGAAATAGTCATTCCGAAAGTAAAAAATTGTAACCAATCTGGAATTACATTTCACTGATCATTTTGAAAGCAAAAAATAAAAAATAAAAAATAAAGAAAATAACTTGAAGGTGTAGGAAACAATAGGCATGGTCTGATTCTAAATACAATTCCTAGAAAGTTTAATTATATGAAGAAAAAAAAAACTCAAAGTTGAAAGATATACAGAACACTAGATGATCTTCTTAGTTGGAATTTTTTACGTATTGCTTTGCCATTGTCTTTTTGTATTCTAATATTCATAATTAAAAGAATATTTTTACGATGATTAAGCAAGATTTAAAAGATACGAAGTATCGTTACATTTAATTTAGACTAGAATATCATTATTTAATATTCAATTACTTGTTATAATAATCACTTATTGTAATTATTAAATAAGAGTACAATTGAAAAAAAAATAGCTATTAGGCTTTAAATTTTTAAAACATCAATTATCTTGGAATAAAGAAAGACTAAAATATCAGTAATCACATGACAAACCGTAGTATAGTATTATTATTCAGTCCTTTGAATCTTTTGTAAGGGAGAAGAGAGACACAAAAGAATTCAGGCGGTTAGTCCTTCTGTTCTTTTGGCAAAGGGAGAAGAGAATGAAAAAGATGAATAACACAAGTTTTTGAACAAAGAACTTTTCTTGGAAGAGAAAGTGTTGAACAAAAACTTTTAGAAAGATGAATAGAAATAAATCAGAAAGATTTGTTGAAAGTATTAAAAGAGATGAAAGAAGATATTGAAAGATAGATTGAAAGATAGATGATAGATTATTTTCAAATTCATCCCATGGTCACATATTTATAATCTCTTGATGACTCAAGTCAAAGTTTGTGACTCTTGGCAATTTCTTTAAAACTAGTCACTTAAAAAAGTTGTGACTTTTGAAAAAATCTTCAGAAACAAGTCACTTGAAGAATTATAACTTTTGGAAATGTATTTTTCAAAATCAGTCACTAGTAATCGATTACCATTAAGGTGTAATCGATTACACATCAACAGATGTGACTCTTCATTTTGAATTTTGAAAATTAAAACGTTTAGAGGCTCTGATAATCGATTACAAGTGTTGTGTAATCGATTACACTAGTTTAAAATGATTTAAAACTGTTAAACACAAGTTGTAACTCTTGAAATTTGAAATCTTACCATTTTAAAACACTGGTAATCGATTACTACCTTCTGGTAATCGATTACCAGAGAGTAAAACTCTTTGGTAATGATTTTGTGAAAACTTCTTGTGCTACTCAATGTTTTGGAAAACTTTTTTAGTACTTATCTTGATTGAGTCTTCCCTTGTTTCTTGAATCTTGAGTCTTGATTCTTGAAACTTGATTCTTGAATCTTTGGATTTTGCTTGACTCTTGATTCTTTGGCATCATCAAAATAACCTTGGAAGATATTGCTTCCAAAAAAACGTGAGAGAGTGAGGAATGAGGGGTTACCTGATGACCCCTCTCTCTTCCCTGACAAAGCTCGCTAAATGGTGCTACCGAATTGATTCATTTTCCTTCTCGGGATTTGTGCCTCCTATGTACATTAATTGTTAGACCTTCCCTCATTTTTGGCTTTTATCTTGTGCTGATGTGTCATCATTTTCTCCTAATTCTTAACCCTTTTTCTCACCATTTTAATTACTGATTAGCCTTAATTGTCAAATTAATTATGCAGTTTTATCATTTGGGCCTACTGGATTAATTTTGTGTTTTTAATTTAATTTCAGGAGAATTATAAGCAATTGGGCTTGAATCCAGAATTGGGCTTGGACTTGAAGAGAGCAGACTATTTTATTCTACCAAATCTTATCTTATCTAGATTTTATCTCATCTAGATATTATTTCATCTAGATTTTATCTCATCTAGATATTATTTCATCTAGATCTTGTTTTATCTTATCTTATCTAGATTTTATTTTATTTATGGGCTTGGACTTAAAACAGATTTGAAAGCTTTGGGGCTGAGAACTATATAACAACACCAAGGTTCTAGTTTTAGGTTCCTCTCTCTCTCTTTCATTTTAGTTTTTTTGTTTTCGAGAATAATTCTAGTTTTCTTCGTTTTCTACTACAATTTCGTTTGCTATTGATTAATGGAAGGCTAAGTCTCCAGCGTTGTTTTCTCTTGAGGATCAAGCAAAGTTCTCTTTGAGGTTTTATTATTACTATTGCATTCTGCTCAGTTTTTCCTCTTCATCAATTACTCTATATTTGTTGCTATTAATTCATGCATGCTTAGTGCTTGATTAATTGTTTCTGCGCTTAATTTACGTTCATGTTTAATGATCAGTTTCGTTCATGATTAATTGGTGTATGTGTTGCTTAATCACATAATGAATGCCTTATGTTAAATTTCGCTTAGTAATTTAATTTAGGGTTGGATTAAGTAGTTGAACTGATAAAGGATAAATCCTCGTAACCTAGGATAAGAGACTTGCTTGTGAATCAAGAGGAAACAACGTGTTTTAATTATGATATTTTTTAATTAAAATTCGCTCGCTGTTTAATTTACAAAAACAAACAACCCCCCCCCCCCCCCAATTCGTTACTGTTTTATTACAATTTGTTATGAATGTTTGGTTGACCATTGCTCGTTGGGAGACGACCTAGGATCACTTCCTAGATACTGCATTTTTAATGTTTATTTGATTCGGGTACGATCTCGATATTTGTGCCTCCTATGTGCATTAATTTTTAGACTTTCCCCTCATTTTTGGCTTTTATCTTGTGCTCTTTTATGACTTAATGGGTTCTCTTTGAGAGTCCAATAGGCCACAAAATGTATTTTCTTTCTTTTTATTACTATTATTATAATTATTATTATTATTATTATTTAATTTTTACACGTTCTGTTTTTCTTTCTTTGTTTTTTCTTTTTCTTTTCATTTTTTATTTCTGTTTTACATTTTCTTGTTTTTTTTCTTCTTCTTTTTTCCATTGTTTCTTCTTTTCTTTTTTCTTTCTTTTTTTTCTTTTTCTTTTCTTAATACTTTTTTCTTTTTTTTTTTGTTTCCTCTGTTCTTTTCTTTTTTTTCTTTTTTTAATACTTTTTTTTACCCGGACAAAATTAGGGTCTAGCAGTTGTCCCTCTTTACTTATCTTTTGAGTAAATAGGCATTTTGGTCCCTGACTTTTAACTCCTTTTGCAAATTAGTCCCTATCTTTTTTTAATGTAAAAAATAGTTCCTATCTTTGCATAAGTTTTACAAAATAGTCTTTGCCGTTAAATTTAAAAGTAACGCCATCAGTGAAGTGCATTGTTGGCAATTTTAGTGCCACATAGACTATCCAACTTGGCAAATTGTCCCAGATTGTAACACGTAGACTGGACTTTGAAGCAAAATTTAAAAAGTTGTCAAATATTTTCTTCTTCACTTTCTTCTTCTTCCTTAAATTAGGGTTTCTAAAGCTTCTCTCCGTAGCGTAAGAGAGAGAGCTTAAAACCCTTTCGTTACGCCTCATCCAATCCTAAAACCTTATCTCTAAATTCATTCCAATGGATTCTTCTCTTCCCTAAACCTCTAACCACTGGAGTATTAGACAATGTATATCCTTTGTGATTCTAAACTTTTTTAATAGGGCTAGTGATCTGCCAGCCACTGGGCGCCCAACCATGGCTGCCATCACTTAATCTACCTTTTCATATTCATATTATAAAGCTCACTCACCAAACATGACCTCAGTGACCAAAACAATCATTGTTTCAATCCAAGATCTCAATCACATCACGCCAAGATCCTCTCTCTTTCTCTCTTTTCTCTCTTCCAAACCCTAGGTAGGCTCCACCACTTCGATGCGTGGTTTCTTCTTAGTGTATTAGAGAGATCGAAAAAACCAAGAAAAATGCTCGCTTCTATTTTCATCATTGTGTCGCTCCTCTCCCTCTGGGAGTGTTGCCAGTGCCACGACCACATCTACACTTTTACGATTCACCATCGCCACTCCAAGCCTATCAGGAAGTGGTCCCACTCCGCTGTTGCCGAAATCCCCGCCCCACCTGAGGAGGGCATCGTCGAGTACTATGCCGACCTCACTGACCGTGACCGCCTCCTCCGCGGCTGCAAGCTCTCCCAAATCGACGCTGACCTCGCCTTCTCCAACAGCAACTCCACCTTCCGCATCAGCTCCCTCGGATTGTACCTTTCTATTCTTTTTCACTCATCTATTTTCATTTTTATTATTTAAAGGTTTCTTTCAAGAATTTAATTTAGATACACTCTGAGCATACCCTTATGACTTGTCTAACCATAACTGCCAAAAGGATTGAATTTTGTAACAAGTATATTTAAAAGATACTAGTATGTATTGGTGGATTTTTTAATTAGTTCATAATATAAAAATCCTTATATGAAATTTGAAAATAAAATTCTTCTTTGACATATAAAAAATAATAATTTCTTTATATACACTTTGATCATACCCTTATTACCTGTCTAACCATAAATTTTAAGAAGATTGAATTTTCTAATAAGTATTTTTTTTTATTTGGGGTGTAATAAGTATATTAAAAGTTATGTATTGGTTAATTTTTTAATTAGTTGATAATGTGAGAATATTTATATGAAAAATTGAAAATTAAATAATTCTTTGAAATATGGAATTAATAATTTCTTTAAAATAATTTAATGAATGGATAATTGCACAAGGTTCGAATTTTAAAGGAGAACGGTCGTGTTTAGAGAAGAAGAAATTATTTAGATATATTTAATTAATGTTTAAATTTTGTTGAGAGGGTCAAAAGAATGGGTGCCCACATGGGTTTGCTTACATGGATAAAGACTTGTCACATAGACATATGACTAACAGTGGAAATTGGATTTTAACGGTAGGGACTTATTTGCATAACGGATGTAAAGATAGAGACTATTTTTTACATTTCAAAAAGATAGGGACCAAAATGTCTATTTACTCCTTATCTTTTATTGAAAGTAAAAGATAAGTAAAGACAAAGACACTAATTATGTTCGGATGATTCTTCTAAAAATCACAACATGAGAATGAAGAATCTTTGGAAAAAAAGAATTTAGTGTACCAACAAAATAAAGAACTTTGAGTTCAATGAAACATAAAGCAGGGAAAGAGTCTCATAAAACAAAAAGCATGGAACTTTGAGTTCTATGAAACATAAAGCAGAGGACATTGAGTCCAATGAAAACATAAAGACAGAGGACGTTGAGTCCTATGAAAACATAAAGACAGAGGACGTTGAGTTCTATGAAAACATAAAGATAGAGGACGTTAAGTCCTATGAAAACATAAAGACAGAGGATGTTGAGTCTTATGAAACGTAAAGACAGAAGAGGTTGAGTCCTATGAAATGTAAAGATAGAAGATGTTGAGTCTTATGAAACGTAAAGATAGAAGATGTTGAGTCCTATGAAAGGATAAATCAAATGACATTGAGTCTTGTGAAACATACCAATAGGTACTAGTACCCAAGATTTCAACCTTATAAGAAAGCAAGTGGTTGACTCTTTAAGAGGGCCACTCAAAAGATGGGACATTGGATATTGGAAACTGGCATATAAAGAGAAATCTATGCACTTTATATGAAGCATGAGTTGGAATGTAGAGACATGCAAACATCACCCTAAAATGCAATAAATGTAGGCTTTGAACGCAGTAATGCAATGCAAAAGGTTTGGAATCATGAAAATTATGCAATGCTCATGATATTTTTTCCCTCTTTTTGTGATTTTTTTTTTTGTGAAAAACACATATTGACTGTCTCTTTCTAAAAGACGTGATAATTCATGCAACTTCATCCTATCTTTTGCAAATCTCTTCGGAGACTCCGTTATAGTGTATGTTTTGTTTAATTTAATCACTTGACAATTTTGGATGACAAAAGTGGAGCCATTTGACATTTAATAAATCAACTGAATCATTGGTCCTAGGGTTTGTCCTTTTCTTTTTGGTTAAAAAAATTTTGATTATTTAGCACAACAAGGAAATGTAAGGCTTTGGGATTGACTATGTGCACCATTGATGGATGGCAATGGATTGTTACACTTTGATATATGACCAAGTAAAATTTTCCTGATTTAAGATCATAGAGCGATGCCATGGGTCTATTGATCCCGTTGGGCTGATCCTGAAAGAATTTATATAACAAAGGCTACCCTTGGATTCGAAAGGAACCCTAAGGAGTCTGCGTGAGCTACTAACATCAGATGTATCCTACTATCACAATTATCTTTGGGCATCTTCCATAAGCTCTTGGTCGAATAAATTAGCTTCTCAAATGTGCAAGTGCAAACCTCAAGGATTTTTTTTTGTTTCTTTTTACACAAGCGTGTGCGGGTTCCATTTCATAATCCAAACTCAAAAGCAAAATTAGTCATTCCTTGATCCATGTGGGCTTTATTGGGCTTGTAACGTGGTTAGGGGGTAAGAGGACTATGAATGAAAGGATTAGAGAGGCTCAAAGTGTGTTTAAGGGTTATATTGACTAAGAACCTTGAGAACCTTGCTTGTACTTTTATTCATTTCAACTTTTTGGGCTGGGCCCTACTCCATTTGTCTTATACATTAATCCTTATTGCATTTTTGTGCCTTCCTTGTAAAATTTGGAGATCTTTTGTCTCCTTTTGCTTTGCTCACCTTTGGCAGATTTGCTTTTTGTTTTTTTTTTAAATCATTGTTGCCCAACCTAGAGCTTAGTAAACCTCATGCATGTGTTGTTTGCATTGCTCTTCCCACAAGTTTAGTGGTGATTCCTACTCAGGGTTTTTTTTTTTTGGTTTTTTTAAGAAAACAATTATACTTTGGCTCGGAGGGGGTAGCAAGGGACAAATTAGTGTTTGGGATGAAGAAATACGGTCATGTGTCATTTCAAATCTTAACTATAGACTCTTACAATTTGGATTTTGGGAGAAAACCTCTGATAAACACGCTCCTAGTCATTTTTTTTCTTTTTTTATTATTATTACCCTAACTTTTGCCTAGGTCGTCCTTTCAGGTTTTCAATCTACCAGGTGGGAACTTCTTATTTGCCCCCTAGATCACTTGAAGCTCATGCATGGTGTTGTCATTGCCCCAGTGTAGGGTTCGAACGTATCTACTATTGTCATTTGTCACAACCTTGTAGCAAGAAGAAATGAAAGAAACGGTGCAAGTTCTCAAAAAACAATTTTCAAGGACAAGAAATATTTAAAGGATTTTCAATTGACAGATTAAGCCAAATGACTCTTGCTCTTCACAAATCATTTTTTTAAGAAAAACAACTTATAAGATGAGGTCGCATGAATGTTTGTACTTATTATTTATTGATTTGAAACACAATCAATCAAATTTTTATTCAACTTTACTCGTCGCTTACGGAACCCCCACCAAACGTGTAGAACACACTATTTCTGATTGGGCAAACTTGGAAATTAACTCTGGAGTTTAGGTCACTTGAGCTAACAAGCTAGCGACATACATTCATATTCTACTGAAGGTTAACTAAATATGCAAAGATATAATTGTGAGAGAATGAGAGACAATGGCATCAAATTCATCCATATTATTAGCATTGTGATTGTTGTTTACACTAATAGCATAAACCTGAGAATCCTAATGAGTCCTTGGAAACATCCAACAACAACCTTCAAATTTCCCCAAGCATCACGCATAGTTTCGTTTGACGACGTTAGAATTCAAAAGCGATTGTCCTCCTCAAATCTCAACCAGCCTGCATCAATCAGACTTTGAACCTTATGTTTCAGGGTCATACATTGCTCAACGGAGGTTGAAGGATCATGTCACATTCAAGTTGTATCCTCAAGGAAATGGAGGTTGAAGGATCTTTGCTAGGCTTATGGCTACCATTGCATTATTGACATCAGGATTGGGGTGAATTCTGCAGGCTTCTTTTTTGGGAAATTCCTTCCCTGGTTGGTGTTTTGGTTGGTATCATGGGTAGTGTTTGGTCTTGGATGTGCAGCGGGTGGATTTTGTGTCCATTTTAGGGGTGAGCTTTGTGGCTAATTGGGTGTTCTTAGTTGGTAGGTGGTGGATAATGGGAAAGACTGATATTGGCTGAGTAGTGATATTTCTAGGGAGGATATTGGTACATGAGATTATAAGGGCTAGTGGAAAGTTTGGCCACGCAGGAAGTGCAGCCACAACATGAGGTTCTCCCTCCTTCTTCCTTTCTCCACTTCTCCCAAGTCCCCTATTACCAGGATTCGCAGAAGCAACATCATTAAATTTCCATTTCCTCATACCTACTTCAATTTTCTCACCAACAAACACTAGATATGCAAAACTTGAAGGCATGTAACCTACCATTTTCTCATTGTAGAACACCGGCAGTGTGTCCATTATCATTGTTATCATCTCTCTCTCTCTCTGTCATCGGGAGCACTACTTGAGTTGCCAGATCTCTCCACCTATGAGCGTATTCTTTGAAAGATTCATTGTCTCTCTTGCACATATTTTGTAGATCCTTCCAGGACTAGATTTAGGAAGGTTCCAGGTTAGTATACCAGGTAATAATTGCCCCAGCGAGACTCTCTTGGAAGAAATGCATCAACATTTTTTCATCTTTCGCATACACCCACATCTTCCTGCAATACATTTTTAGGTGATTCTTTGGGCAAGTGGTTCCTTTGTACTTATCAAATTCTGGCACCTTGAACTTCGAAGGAATAACCACGTCGGGTACCAAGCATAATTCTGACATGTCAGCAAAGCTATAATTTCCTCCTCCTTCAATGGCCCTCAGCCTCTCCTCTATATGATCAATTTTTCTTTTCAACTATAGCAGGAGGTCCTCCTTCCATCATAAAATCTAAGGGTTGTGATGGTGGTCGATATTGAGGGGCATCAGCAACATTTGGCATGAGGACACTAGAAAATGCAAACCCTTCAGTGGTATATCCCAGATAAACCCCGAAACCAGTCAAAGTGTGTGGTCCTAGGGAGCATCATGTGATTCCCCCATAGGTTGAAAGACATAGGCATGAGTATGATTAGGTTGGGGTTGTTTATTCTCAATGAATACGGGTGCGGAATTACCGATATTCTCACCAGTAGCGTATACAACAATAGGCAGTGTATAATTAGGAGGCAAACTATATAGTGGAAAAGAAGACTTACTCTGGTCCTGGACATAATGAGGCCCATATGATTTTTCTGCCGTCTCGCCTCCTTGGCCTACTACATCTGAGACTGGATGACTATCTTGATTGAACCTGAACGAGTGAATCGAGTCCCTCTCAGTAGCAGTACTAAAGCAACAGTTGTAGCTGCGTTGACCTCCATCATTTTCCTCATGCTCACCATTGCTTCCATGATCGTTGTCATCCACTCCTTCATGGCCTCCATATCGACCTTCATTTGCTCTTGTACTTGCTCTATGTCACTCATTATCCTTGCCTTGACATGTGTCCATTAGAGTCAAAGTGCAACTGGAAATAAAACACGGGTACATTAGTGGTTCCTAATTTTGTAAGTCATTAGCTCAATCATGTGTTAGCAGTAGTCAAAGAGGCTATGTAAACCCGATCAATCTTCTGCCCCAACTTTTGTAAGTTGGCTACTTCCATACTTTGACCTTCACTTGATAAAAACCCTTTCTTAAAAGATTGTGCTTGATTCGACCCCGTGATCCAAGGAATAGAAATTTTGATCATCAATACTTTGGCAACCTATCATAGAGATGAATGATCAGGGCATACATATGCTATGCATGACAAATGTATTTATGAGATGGACACGAGATGCCTGAAAGACCACCCTTTCTTGTTAACAATGCATTAGGTACCATGTTCACATGATTTTCAATCATTTTCAAGATAAAAGAGTGTATAACCCTAACATGGTTTGTTTATAGCTATCATCTAGGTACCCAACACATGTAACTAAGAATGTGGTGTAAACTTTCACGCTTCATTGTGACTTTTTTTTTGTGATGAAGAGGAAAATGCAAGGCATGAGCAACTATATGGCAGGATTATGCATGAGTGAACATAACTTGCGAATGATGACAATAGAATGTATGTAATTGTCTGAACAAAAAACATGCTAAATGAATATGTATGGAAATGCAATGACTTATGCAAAAGCGGTGCATGAATATGATAAATGATGAATGCAAGAATGATATGTCCATTATGATGCCATGAAGAGATGCATGGCACAATCAAGGAAACAGGACAGGGTGAGTCTAATATGTGTCCTTAATTCAAGAACCTAACAAAAATGGTCTAAAAGTCCACTATCCAGTGACAACTTCCAAGGGTAGTTTCCTGTAACCTCACCAGCCTCTAGAGATATCATCCTCTTAAGTAACAACACTACAGTGATAGGGACTACCAACAGCAATGCCTTACCAAAAGAGGAAAACTCTAGATGAGGCTTCATTGTCATCAAGCGAGTCGAGGACCCAACATGACCACAGATTAACCTCCATTCCCTATGGCTCGCACAGACCCGGGTATAGGGCCCAATATCTCAAAATGTGTGAAAAAAGTGTCGGTGTCATGTGTGAACAGAGAAACCTAAGAATTGTCCAACTCCACTTGCAAAACAACTAGAAAATTCTCAAGTAGATACAACAAGTACATCACATGTCGTCTACCCTAGGATTTAATGACACAATTTATTTCTAACTACGGAGGTAATAGATACAAGGATACACACCAAGAAGCAACAATGTGACAAAGGTTATATACAAGCATAAGCGAAACAAAGAATAAAAGAAACGAGATTGAAGCAAAACCACAAAAAAAACGGTAGCGGAATGAAATGATAATGAACGGGAGCATAACGAAAGGATAAAAAAGAAAGAGAAAGTAAATAAAGAAAAAATCACGATAAAATTGCATACTCGATCAAATGGCTTAACTCTCTAACAAGTCTCCAGTGGAGTCGCCATCTATCGCAACGTGGGCCACGATGGGACGACGGAATAAAAAATTCAGATAAATAAATTGTTTTCAAAAAATATGGAAAACTTGGGAAGTCGTCACTAACGTTTATTTATGGAAAACGCCGAAAAAACCAAAAATGATAAGGAATGGTCTACGGTTTGAGAAAAAGGATTCGAGAGTCGTTTACTCGCGGAAAAGGTGTTAGCACCCCGCGTGTCCATCATGAAAACGACAGTCTTTAATCGAGTGCGCTAAAAATAAAGTGACTTGTAATTATTTATCTTCCCTTGAAAACATTAATTATATTTTTTATTTAGAAAAGGAAATCAAATTTTATTTTTAGAAACAAAAGGGAACTTTTTTTTTTTTGGGTCGACGAGGGATTTGCCCCTGCTCCTACGTATCCCCAGGTGCAATGAGGAAATCATACTTGTGTAGTTCTTTGTAGAAAAAAGCGTTTGTGTGTTGGGTTGATTTTATTTTATTATTATTATTTATTTTTTAAAAAGATTTTGGTTTTGTGGTAAACTTTGTGAAGTCAAGCAAGCCGGAGATCCAACATGACAATCATAAAATTTACTCACACTCTATTGAAACACTACCAAGCAAGTCGAAGACCCAGCATGGAGTGTGTGTAACATTGAGGGATTATTTATTTGAGAATGTTACCATTTTCAAAAAAGATTTTAGTTTTGTGCTAAACTTTGCGAGCTCAAGGAAGTCGAAGATCCAACATGTCATTCATAAAATTTACTCACACGTTATTGAAACACCACTAAGCAAGTCGATGACCTAGCATGGAGTGCACATAGTGTAAGCGTGTACTAAAGAATGCTAATGCGGGTTTGCAAAAATAAATAAATAATTGACTTAGTGCTATGAAATCAAATAAATAGAATGGGAATAGAAAGAGATAGAATAGAAGTAGGGAGTACACTTAGTAATTAAGGATGCGAGATAGAAACGTGGGGAAAATAAGATGAATAACAAGATATTTATAATATAATATTAATTAAACTAACTAACAAGCTATGATAAAAAAAACTCATATTGAAGAATAAACGATAGAGACAATAAACAAATAAAATACAATAAAGATCTATCCACTAATATGTATATTTTTTTATTTAATAATTTTTTTTATAAATTCAAAGGGTTGACTTGGACTTAGTCAACACTGATAGAGTGTTGACATGGCGGCCTAGTTACCATCCTAAGTGACAAGGGTGCACATATAAAGAAGGGGGTGTAATCATTAGCTTTATTTTTCTTCTAACTTCATAAAAAAACAACCTGGGTCCAAAATGAATAAGGTGCGTGTGTTAAAAAAATAGTGCAAATAGCGTTTCTATTTTATTTCAGATTTTACAAAAATGGGCAAGGCCCAAAATGAAAAAAGTGCATGTATGAAAAAACATAGTGTGAATAGTGTTTCCATCTTATTATAGACTGCGAAATGGACTAGGCCCAAAATGAAAGAAAAGGGTGCATGTAACAAAAACACGGTATAAACAACAATTGTTGTTGTCGTTGTTTTTTGTTGTACGTTTTTAGGGTTGGATTGGAACCGAGTAAGGGCGACCCGGGCCAACCCGCAATTATGGAATAGGATTGGAAAACCCTAGTTGCCTCGCGTAGAAAATGGTGCGGCCAAAGCGGAAACGACCACGGAGGGTGGCGCGCTGCCCGTGGCACCACTGGTACAAGGTCCAGTGGCGTGAGGCCGCCACAGGGCCGGTGGCGGCATGACAGCGACGACGACAGAGGTTTCACGATGGTGCAAACAAAAAAAAAAGAGAAAAGAAACCAAAAATGAAAGTGATTTGGCCCTTAACACCACCGACAAAGGACCCACAGGTGTGAAACTACCATGAGATAGTGGCAAATGGTGGTACGAAGGAAGAAGAAGAAAAAGAACAAGAAGAACAAAAAGAAGAAGAAGAAAGAAAGAAAGAAAAAAACAACACAAAGAGAAGAGGGACAAAAGAGAAAACGTGAGAATGTGAGGAATGAGGGGTAACTTGATGACCGCTCTCTCTTCTCTGACAAAGCTCGCAAAATGGTGCCATTGGATTGGTTCATTTTCCTACTTGGGATTCGTGCCTTCTTTGTGCATTAATTGACATATCTTACCCTCTTTTTTGGCTTTTATCATATGCTCTTTTTGACTTAATGGAGAGCTCAATAGGCCACAAAATTTATTTTCTTTCTTTTATTATTATTGTTTTATTATTTTCTTTCTTTCTCTTTTACGTTTTCTTGTTTCTTTTCTTCTTCTTCTTCTCTTTTTCCATGTTTTCTTCTTTTTTTTCTTTTTCATTTTTTATACGTTTTCTTTTTTTTTCTTTTTTTCTCTTTTTTAATATTTTTTTTTACCTGGACAAAATTAGGATCTGACAATAGTGTACGAACCAAGTTACTCATGCCCTTGCAAGAGCGTCTAGGTTCTATCCTAGTCACACTATTTTGATATTTCTCTCCATTGTATTGATGTTCTGTGTATCAATGAAATAAGAAATAAGATAAGCATCTTCTAGTATACAATCTTTATCATTCATTATAGCTCATTTTTTGTCTAGATCACATATATTATTTACTAGAGGAAATCCTATTCAAGCAGGTATGATCATTATGGACGAAAAATTCTTTCCAAGTATTTAATATAACTATATACCCAAGACTTGAATCTAAGACTAATGGTTAACATGGAATAACTCACTCCAATTAATTCACGTGTTTAATAATATCCATTACAACTCGTTTAATTTATACTGGGACTAGCACAGGCTACCACAAAATAAACCAATTCATAAAATAAGATATTCAACTAAATAAAATATAAATTCTAGTATTATAAACTTTTATTTATCTAAAAAATCACATCAATTAGTATTTGTACTTTGTGTTGTAAATAGACATGAACCTTTTGGTTTTTTACAGAAAGGCTATGAGAGGTTCGTCTTTGTAATAACAGTCTATTATCACGAATAAATTAATTGAATTGAATATTTATTTAATTATTACAACAACAACAACGCCTTATCCCACTAGGTGGGGTCGGCTACATGGATCAACTTTCGCCATAATGTTCTATCAAGTACCATACTTCTATCTAAATCATTAAGTTCGAGATCCTTCTTGATAACCTCTCTTATAGTCTTTTTGGGTCTTCCTCTGCCTCGAATTGTTTGTCTTCTCTCCATCTGGTCTACTCTCCTCACTACAGAGTCTACCGGTCTTCTCTCTACATGCCCAAACCACCTAAGTCTATTTTCCACCATCTTCTCTACAATAGGCGCTACTCCAACCCTCTCTCTAATAGCTCCGTTTCTAAATAAATAAAAATCTCTATGACATTTATTTAATTATTAATATAAAATAAATTATTTTAACTAAATTTTAATAATAATTCAATTTTTTAATATTTATTTATAAATCTCTCAAAATCATTCACTAAAACCACCTACTACTCGATCGTACAGATTCTCATATACAATAAATAGATCATAATCATGATAAAAAAAATATCATAATAAACATTTAAAAGTTAAAATCTGTTAAAAATACCCAAATTTACATGACCCTAGTAACTATAATAATAATAATTTATCACATGCTTAAAGAAATAAAAATATTGCATAGAGAGGCTATTCAAGTCATTACAACAGTGGTTTTTTTAATATATATATATATATATATATATATATATATATATATATATATATATATATTCTCTCTTGCTCTTACCCTTTGTATTGAAGTTGCATCTTTTTGAGCTTCTCAACTATGTAACTGATACCAAAATTTTCTCACTTCTGCCTCCGTCACATTCTATGCAGACCCTCCGAACCAAACCTGAGAGAAGTAAGTAACAAGTCACTCTCACGTCACCCCCTTAGTTTCTCTCTCTCTCTCTCTCTGATTTGTGACTTTCAGAGCCAACAATAATGTGGCTAATCAAACATTTAAACCGCTTCAGTTTGGAACCAAAGAAGTTCCTACGTTTGTGTCTCTTCCCCTTTGGTCAAATGTCAAATTTATGCCACTTCTGTTGAATGTAGATGCCAATGTTGGTTTGTTGTTTTTTGCACTTTGTTAGTAAGTTTTGACTTTTTATGTATTTATTTTGTGTTGTTTTGGTCAGAGGGTAAACAATCTGGAGGTGATACTTCTTTGTCTGAAGTGATACTGTTTGGACAATTTCCTAGTATTTCACTTTAGTGTGTCATTCATTTCTACTCCTTCATTTCATTCAGCAAACACAGTAATGGCTCAACAGGTTCCATCTTCTCTCTTCTCTCTCTCTCTCTCACACACACACAAAGATACACATAAATACGCTAGCATAAGGTGCATACATACCCAT
Organism: Glycine max; assembly: GCF_000004515.6. Taxonomy (NCBI): domain Eukaryota; kingdom Viridiplantae; phylum Streptophyta; class Magnoliopsida; order Fabales; family Fabaceae; genus Glycine; species Glycine max. The sequence continues at coordinate 42,440,578 of NC_038254.2, read as the reverse complement.
ATTGATGTTATGTGAATTTTTTTCCTAAAGTTTGTTGCTTTTGAATGTTTTTGAGGGTTTTGTTTACAGCACCATATTTATCAGATTTTGGTTTTGGTTTTGGTTTTTGTTTTCACATTTGGTGGTTGATGCAGGAAGAAGGGTGGCCTTTGGGATTGAGATTCTTGAACTCGAGAATTGAGCTGATGAGAAATGGTTCCGGGTCAGCCTCCTTCAGCACTGTGCTCACTGCTTCTCACACCCCTTCGACTGATTCTTCCTCAGATCTTGACACCGAGGTTTGACATTTTCTTTGAACAAAAAGTCAAAAAATAGATTTGATTATCTGGATAAAATATTTTAGCTACTCAATTTTTGGTCAAAATTGGTCTTAATTCCTGCACTTTTAAAAATAATGATTTTGGTCCTCAAATCTGTGGTAATTTACGAATTTCGTTTTGCTTTGTAGAACATAGGATAATAGGAAGGATGAAATTCACCCATTATTGAAAATACAAGGACCAAATTATTGTTTCTAAAGTATATGGATTAAAACCAATGTTAACTAAAACTTTAGGGTCTAAAAACTATTTTGTCCTTATTATTATTATTATTATTATTATTATTATTATTATTATTATTATATGATAGTGTTGTGACGACCACTTTGTTTCATTGATACCATTACTTACTGCTACCTGTTCCTTTGTCCTAAGTTGCTATGACCTTCCTTGTATGTTGTTATGTCATTGTTTTTTTGTTTCACTATGTATTTTTACAACAATGATGGCACCATTTTAGTTGTTTTGGGTATTTTTTATCAAAGTGACCATAGTCTCAGAAAGAGACATCTCAAATATTTTGTATGTATATGTGTGTATCTTGATGCAACTTTTTTGGTACGAAATAATGACTGTTTCACATACCAGCAATAGTTAATCAAGTTTTTGATTGTGACTCTTGCACTTCTCATTTTCACACAGCAATGTCCCCTTTTCGGTTATTGCACCATTTCCTATTCAGCTGATCTAAACTTAGACATGCTTTACTCTTTCATGCTGGTTAGAACAATGGCTTTTGACTATGTGTACTTTGTGTTTTATTTCTCTGACGAAGATGAAGCCTTTTTTTAAATTTTTTTTATTAGTCCAAACCAAAAATGAATAGGAAAAAGAAGCTACATGTAATGAACACGCTCATAGAGCTTCTGATCTCTTCCCTTGTCGGTCTCCTTTGGATCCTTCGCTTCTTTTCGTGTGTAAATAATTGCTTTGGCTCTAATGGGGTCCATGGCATGGCCTAGCACATAATTGTTTTGATAGTGAGTGAGGTTAATTTCACTTTAATTGCCATTTTGTTGGTATACTGTTTGTCATTTTGAGATCAATAAAAGGCACGCTTTGTTGAAATTTAAAGTCTTTTATTACAAGGGGTTTGGATAAACATTTTGAAAATGTTGAAATCTACCCTTGAAGAGTGTGAGAAAGGGACAATCATATTGCAAAACAGATCAAAGACAGAAGATTATGAGTAACATTTTCCATAGATGCTTCTTTAGTAATGATTGTGAGGGAGCCTTAGCATAATGATAAGGTTGCTACCTTGTGACATTAAAACATCGTCAAGGGTTCAAATCTTGGAAATAGTATCTTTGCTTGAGGGAATCAAGATGAGAGCCTCATGGGCCACCCCATTTTTATGTAACTATTTTTTATTGATTTTTTTCTGCAATCATGTTAATGAATGTGAATTGAAATTTGGCATATATTCTACTTCTTTATAGAAGTATGCATATGAGCCATTTTTTAGTAACAATTCTTTACTCATTTCGCATGGCTGGCTATAGTCCACTGGATCATTCTTCCATGACAATAGCATTACACTTGGCAGCCTCATTGGTATCTCTAGCTTCTTAGAACTCTCAAGGAGATCAACCAGGGGAAGAATGATGGAACCCTCCAAGGACAACAAAAGGATTCACAAGCTGAAGCCTTGGTTGTTTTCACTTTGTTCAAGGCTAAGTACTGATGCAGTGATTGGGAATGATGCACCCTCTCTTGGCCACTACCTTGAAGCTGAGAGAAGAGCTGCAAGTACTTACAGAAGGAACCAATGTCCTACCACCTATGGACCCAATGGTTTCTCCCCTATTCAAGACTCAACCTCACTATTAGTGCGGAGTCAAATTGATCATTGGCCATCTGCTTCACTGGGTGGTGAACATGATCTTAACAGAGAAATGGAAGAGTGACGAATAAGGAACACCAATAGTTTTCTCTTGTTTGTGTGGATAACTCAACATGTGATGATCCCTTGTTATTGATTTATATTTCATTCAGAGGTCATGAGTTCTTTATCCGTTTCAGGAGATTCTCCTGTGTGGTAATTAAATTTCAAGGCATTAGGATGTTATATTCTGTACTCCATTCTGGCCCACATAGCCAGCTGTTCATTATGATAGTAATAAAATAATAAATACGTGCTGCACCCCATAAATTTGAACTATTGAAGCCTCACACAATTTACTGCAGTTGCATACCATTTGGGTGGGGAAGAAGTTATTACATAGTGGTTTGTATGCTTGTTTTGTATATTGGTGGGATCAACTGTAATGATTAGTACATCAAATCCTTTCTGCTTTTTGCTTTCAAATAAGCACATCTCAGGTCATGTGAAAGTACACCACATTGAAAATGAAATAAAATAAAAATGTTAGTATTTGATGATTAAGGAGTATTACAGGCCGAGCTTGACTTACGCCAGCAAAAATTTCCACCTTATTAAGGGTTTCTGCGATGCCTAAGCAACTAGATTGAACAATAGAACACCTTTTAAGTCTTCAAAGCACCAAGGATTCCAGTGTCAAGAAAAGTTGGTCAAACGGACTTATATTTTATAGGTATGTGAATTCGGTTTCCTCTACCGATGTGAAGACTTTGTTGGTGAGTAATTTATAAATACCTCTATAAGTGTTCATTGAGCCTTAAGGTCTGTTCTGACTTGATAAACTCCTGATACCCAACTCACCCAAACTTTTTCATCAGGAAAATAAAAGATTCCAGCAGCACAAATTAAAAGCTTCTTGGTTGAGTATATATTCAAACTTGAGTGAAAATGTTTGGGATTAAGCATAACTACTTTGCACTTTTCCAATGCACTTTTCCATCAGATGTTCGCTATTCAAATTATGTGAAACCAAGTAGTCTGGCTTAAAGAAATGAACACCAACATTTTATGAAGGTAAAAAACCCTTTCTTCTTGCAAATGGTTATGAACGAATACCTGTGTGTATGTGTGAATCCATATATGTCTACCAAAGTTAAAACAGTGAAGAAAACTACCTTTAACTCATGCATACTATATTTGATATTTGGGGGAAAAAAATTACATAACTGTTCTGATTCTCCAATTCCAACTGAGAATCAGATTACAGAAGTAAAAAACTCAAACCGATCACAAACTGTTGTCTCTCATGATCTTAGTGATCTTTGGACAATAGTGACAAAATGAATACAAATAAGATACCAATATAGGCAGCTATTCCACAGAAATTAAAACCATCATTCATATAATTTCTTGCCGACTTGGAATTAAAATAATCATCAACAGTTATCAAGCTTCAAGAAACCTCCCATTGCTTTTCATCTGTAATCTTCCCGGAATTGCGGCCAGCAATCCTTCCAAATGAGCCCATGGCCGACAAGCTCTTGAAGCTGCTGCTTCCTTCACTGAAATTTGATTTCCGTGATCTCCTTGGCTTCATAGGGCCAGATTCCACTTCTGTATCACTGATTTTGTTAATCTTAGCAACCAGTAATTGAAGAATGGTGCCACGGCAAAATGGACAAACTGGTCCAGAAAGGCCGGCAGTAGCAGGATCAGGCTTTTTGTGACAGCATAGTGCTAGGGTGCAATGAGCACACATTTGATGGCCACAGGGTCTGACCTCAATTGTGCATGCTTGGTCAAAGCATATGCAACATAACTCCATATCGCTAGCCTATTCAAGGAGAAATAACCAGCAAATAAATAATTTATCATCTTTTCTAGACAAAATGTTCATTCCATATATTCCAGAAAAAACCCCACCATGACATATTAGCATTCTAAATCCTGAAAGCCTCTGAATGAAATATTAGAAAAGAAATAAAAATGCAGCCAACCAAGTGACTAACCTACCAAAGACTACATTGCAGATGAAATAGTATTGTATAACATTCATGGGTCCCAAAGAACATTCTTGGGACTTCTACCAAAGTATATAATCTTTAACCAAACTAAACATTGAAATGCATCAAAGTAAAACTTATAAATCTAAACTCTGAAGCAGTCAAGAAAGGAAAATTTTGTACCTCAGAGGCAATGTTATCATCTTCACTCTCTGAATGCAGTGGGGATGGAGGCATGTCAGTCTCCTTTAGTATGGTCTTCTCCCTCTCCCTGTTAGCTTCTAGTAAGGCCTTTTCCAGTAAGGCTTTTGCTTCCTGATTGAGCTCACTGATGAACTTTAATGGGGATGGCCAAACAAGCGGTGCTGCTGACGACGGATCCAGCAGGGCAGCACATGCCTTATGCTTGTGCTTCAGAGCAACTGAGAACGGTATTTTCCTGAAAACAAATATTTAAGCCAGACCTTAACAGATTTGCTTGTGGTGACCAAGGAATCCACAAAATTTTGGAAATTATGGAAATGACAAGACTAAAGAAGAAAATCATGCTCTATTGATTTTAAACAAAGTTAGGAAAAATAAAGTCTTTACTGGCTCCAAGTGTTATTTCTATAGAAACATTTATCATTCTAAGATGTCTTATTTGAATAGTGAAACCCAAATGCTTCTTTAACATGGGATATGACAATTATAACCAAGTAAAATATTGGACCAGACCAATAAATAAAGTTATTTTCCTAAGCCATATTTTAAGATACTTAGGTGCACAATATATATATCAAGCACAATTTATAGTCAAACAGTCTCCCAAGTATAAGCTTAAGTTTTTCGTTAATGAATTTATTTTTTCAGCTAATGAAGTTCAGTTTTAAAGTGTAAGAATCCCTTTCTGAGTCTATAAAATTATTTCTTAACCAACAAGCAAATTTCAAATTTCAAAACAGTTGGCAAATTTGCTTTAAAAAAATGAATCTTGTCAATAGATTTATTCATTCTTTTATGTAATAAAGAGAAATTAATTAACAATTTAAAAATTAGATATGCATATTTAGCAACTTAGCATCTATATAATTGATGACTGAACCTTCAAGTCTTTTCCTTTTAATGGTGATCTACACTGACGACAATGGATCTCAAAACTGTAATTGAGATTTACATACCCAGAAGAATCTAATTGAAGTCTATCCGCTCCCCAAGCAAGCAGCATCCGGACACAGTCCAAAGAACCACCACGTGCAGCCATATGAAGTGGCGTGCTTCCAGGGTAACTGCACATGTTACATTCATCAATATGAATGAAAAGTCATCAAAACTCTTACAAGAATGACTCATGCATAACTTCTAAGACAATTACCCATATCCACCGGTTGAAGCACAAACAAGAGCACCATTGTCTAAAAGGGCATGAAGACATTCCGACCGTCTATGGCGAGCTGCAAGATGCAGAGGGGTGGCACCGTTTCCATCTCTTATGTTGACAAATCTTGCAAATCCCCTGACAATTCCATTGAACAATTAAGCATCACCATTCATACCAGCATATGCTTGGATTGATATTTGGGCATGCATGTGTGTATGGAGAGAGAGAGAAAGAGAGAATGTGTCTAACCAAGAATCAGCAACAGGTGTGGAATGAGCAGCAGAAAGAATGGCCTTAAGGCAGTCTATATGCCCATAATAAGCAGCGTAGTGCAAGCAAGTTCTTCGACGTATAGAATCAAACATCAATATCTGAAACATTAAACCTACAACTATCACTACCCTAACTAAGAGAAACCAATGATCAACTTTGACAAAATTACCACCAATTCAAAACATTCAATTTAAAAAATAAACAACACAAAAAGCATAACATACATTCGCTCCGGCATGAATAAGCTTCTCAACACAACCAGTCTTTCCATGCATCACAGCCAACATCAACGGGGTCTACATCAAAAAAAAAAAAAAAATAAACATAAGAAATCAAAATAAACCATATAAGAAACAGAACTAAACAGGGGTATAGCCTATAGTGCAAAACTCCAAAGAGCAGAGACTAAGGTCTGTTTGGATAAACTTCTCCACAAGCACTTATAGGAGAAGAAAATAAGAAGAAAATATTAATTGAGTCAACTTATATAACTCAACTTTCGGAGAAATTAAATGACAGAACTTCTATAAAACTTATCATTTTATATTCTTATTTTCTTCTCTAATAAATGTTTATAGAAAAATTTATCATAAAACTTAAAGAGATCAATAGCAGTTATAGACAAACATATACAAGAGAGGTACCTGTTTATGTCGATTCAATACGTCAACATTGAAAGACCTATCCAACAACATGGAAAGAACCTTTTTTTTTCAAAGCAAAAAAACAACACCATGATCAAAACACATAGCAACAAAAAAACACACAACACCACCATTCAAATCCAAAGAGGCAAGACAACAAAAATCAAGAACAACCTCGATCCGACCATTGGCAGCAGCGACATGCAGAGGAGAAAGCCTGTCACAGCCAATGGTGTGTTCCAACACAGTGGGGTCTTCCTCCACCATGGCCTCAACAACCTCCAATTCTCCACTTGCAAGTGCAGGGAAGAGCACACCATGGTCCTCGTGCTGTTGCACGCAACTCAGCGTCTGACCCATTTCCTTGATCACCACTCAGCGCCGCCGGGAGAGGTTACCGGAAACAGCCTCACGCTCCACCTTCCACGGTGGTGGTGGTGACGTGGAAGTGTGTCTGGTTCGACTCTGAGGGTGATAGATAGATAATCTAAGTATTGGACTCTTCTTGGAGTTTGGACCTGCCCGCTCACACTTTCGGGCAGCTTGACCAAACGCGTATCAGTTTTTCGGGCAGCTGCCGGATATTTAAGCCAAACTAATACTACTATTAGAAAGTTTGGTTTGTTTTACTTTCTTCTCCCGAGATTCTTTGGTAAGCTATGCGTGTAAGTTGGGTAGCGCTAATTATTTTATTTTAGGATAAATATTCACTTTTATCTTTTAATGTGTAATTTATCAATAAAAAAAATAAAAATAAATATATTTATTTGTCATAGTTAATAAAATAATTTATATGATATAAAGAGATAAATTTATCATTATAATGATTATCAACGTGGTCATCTCTAATTATCAGTATAGAGATATATTTGTCATAATATCTTTTTTATTTTTCATCTTCTCCCACAAATACATCCCTGAAAGATATGAAAATGTAAAATTTAGTTTCAAAAGTATAAAAGTGAAACAAATATATTTGAACGTTAATAATAAATTGTGACTAATTATTATAAGTTTAAAAATTTTACAATAACTGCAACAAAATTTTGGAAGAACTATATCACACCTATAAATGTCTATTTCCGTTATATAATTTTTAAACTTCATCAACAGTTGAGACATACATAAAATATTATCAATAGAAATGAATTTTTATTACTTTGGCGAATTCTTCTTACTTTTCTTCAATTACAAAAAAAATAATCATTTGTCGTTAACTCTTGAGTAAATGTCATCAACAAAAAAAAAGAATTTTTTTTACTGTAAAAGGATAAGAAAATCATTGTTTCTATTTAATCAAACATTATTTATTTAATTTTTTTATATAAATTTTTCATGATCAAATATGAATGTCTATTAGTATACGCAATGACATCAAATTATAAATTATAATAAAAGTTTGTTGATTTTTAATTTTTTTTAAATCATACACAATTATTTTTTTATTGACTGATCATTTAACAAATCACAACCTTAAAAAAATCATTCGAAAGGAGGTAAGTGTTTTTTATAAATTAAAAGTGTCATTGCAATTGTAATTTTTCCTAAAAATTATTTATGGACTTAATTTAACTATAATACTTTACAATAAACATTTCTTTTTACTTGAATCTTTCATCAAACATGAGAGTGTAAAAAAATTATTTATAATTTATAAAACGAGTATTCTTTTTTCTTTTAGAATCAATTTAATTTACGAGTTTGTTAAAAAAAATTGTCACAATCATTATAATTTTTTTCAAATTATAATAATTACTCATAATCTACTATTAACATTTGGATATATTTGTCCCACTTTTTACACTTTCGGTGATTAAATTTTGTATTTTCATCTTGTAGGGACACATTTGTCAGTGGAGTGAGAAGACGAAAAGTCTAAAAAATATTATATGACAAATATGTCCTGATGCTGACAATTAGAAATGACCACATTGACAATCATTTTAGTGATAAATTTGTCTCTCTATGACACTTAGACTATTTTATTAATGGTGACGGACAGAAGTTAACGGCCGAATATATTTGTCGCACTTTTTACACTTTAAGAGACTAAATTTTGTATTTTCATCTTTCAAGGACGTATTTGTTAACGAATTAGACATTCAGGAACAAAAATAACTATTAACGGTGACAAACGAAAGTTAACGATTGGATATATTGATCATACTTTTTACATTAAATTTTATATTTTCATCTTTCAAGGACGTATTTATAAGCAAATTACACATTCAAAAACAAAAGTGATTATTTACCTTTTTATTATATTTTCTTCAACTACCCTAATCAAGACATTTGATACTCCATTGGAACATCTAAGTATTCTCAAACTTTGTTTCTTGGAATCAATTATAATATTATTTTTTAGTTTAATAATATTTAAAGTTTATTATTTTCTTCAAAAGTATATAAATCAAATTTAAATCATTCACCACACACTCATTGTAATAAATAAATGAAAAAAAAAAGTTTACGCAGAGAGACGTAAAAATTATTTCAATGGTTTTTATTTTTTTAAAATGAGTTGATATCAAATTATCTAATTTCCTTAAAAAAATCTAATTATCTGATGATTTTTTTTTAATAAGCACTAAGAAACTAGATGTTAACATATCAACAGCAAAGTGAAATTGAGTTTAGTGATTAATATCAAATATTATTTAGAAAAAAGAAAAAAGTAATTATAGTAAATATGATACTTATATAAATTTGTAGTGTGAACTTATATTTTTCTAATGTCATTTTGTTTTATTTTTTTCTTGATGATGACTTTATTACATAAAATTCAAGGTACCTTTTTTCTTTATTGTTTTAAGCAATTAGAAAGATGACGGCGGGTTTGTTATGCTAGTATTTATTTATGTAAAAATGGACGCGTAAGTTTGCCAGTCTAGACTAGAAAATTAAAATTAACAAATGCATGGATCTTGACTAGTCTTGCATGAGTTGGTTTCATTTATTTTGAGATGTGACAGAATTTTTTTTTAAAAATTCCATGTGTGATTCGGTGATCTTTTTTATATGATAAATGGGAGGAAATCAGGCTGAATTTGCCACATTTTCTTGAGAACGAAGCTGAAATAGGAAAATATAACGCCTTTTCATGATAGCTATTTCATCTCCAACTATTATTATATTTTTATAATTTAATTTTATAATAAAAAATTATTTTATTATGGAAGGTTATTTAATTTAAAATTAATATATGTTTTAAATAAATGTTTTTTTCTTTCTAACAATGACTTTTTGAAACTATTTTTATTTATGTTTTACTAATTTTATTTCTTAAAATTATAAAATAAATATCTGTTAAAATAAAATAATATTATATTTCTTAATATACATTAAAATTAAATAAACAAATTTAAGTAATAATTAAAATGTATTATTTTGAATATACAAGTATATCTACATATTTTATGGCAGCTGAAAATTTGCAGTGTAGATTATTTTTTATATTAACACGCATCATGTATAATAATTTTAAATACGGTCTTATTACTTCAAACATTTAAAAAATAATTTTCATTTAAAATAATAGTACATTACTACAATTTATTGTAAACCAAATTAAACATATTACATGTTGCTTCTAATGAAGTACTTAAAATATCAACACAAGTACTTTCTTTTTATGATATGTAATTCTTCGAATATACGTTAATTCTTCAGAGTTAGAGAGAGAGGGACCAGGGAGAGGGGGAGGGGGAGAAAGTAAAGGAAAAACACTAAGTAATCATGATGGTTCAATTCTTTTATTTTTTCTTTGGTCGTTAATGATGATGCTTGATTTGATAATAATAATAATAATAATAATAATAATAATAATAATAATAATAATAATAATAATAATAATAATAATTATTATTATTATTATTATTATTATTATTATTATTATTATTATTATTATTATTATTATTATTATTATTATTATTATTATTATTATTATAAAAAGTCTTACGTAGTATTTGACTATTAGGTATTTAGGTGAGGAGATATTTTTGTTTGCTGAATATTTAATTAGCTTACACTGTCATAGTTATACATTGATAAGAATAAAATTTTATAGGTGAGATCTCCATGAATTTGGATGTAAAATTAATATAAATTTTTTTTTTAACATGAATACTTTGTAAAAGTCATCACTCACCATGATCGAATTAATGTCACTCGATAATGAATAAATAAATAATATCGTTCAAATACTGAATTAATCTAACTAATTTTTAAGGCCCATTAATGTTATGAGCATTAACTTTAACTCCTTAAGATGAAGTCATGATTTCCTCTAAAATATTTTCCTTAATCTTTTCAGTACATTTCCGCTAATTATTTTCACCTAACAGTATACAAAAGTAATCCTAATATGTTAAACTTTCGTTCATTTCCACCGATATAATCTTTGCCTTTCGGCTTTAAGTTGACGGCTATTATTTCTTTTTAAGAATTTGCATCTTAAAAGGAAGGTATGGTCCGTTTATCGTTTTTAAAAATATTTTTTAATTTATTTATTTTCTGAGTACATTTAAAAATATTTTCCTATTGAAGAAAATAGAAATGACACAAGAAAACATCTCTCAGTTGTTTATATTTTCTGTTTTTAAAACACATAAGTAAATTTTAAAACTTAATAAATTTTGGATAAGAAATTGATTGTTGAATAGTGGAAATTAGTTTAGAAAACAATTTTTGAAACAAAAAATAGAAGAAAATTAAACCGAGAAATTAGTATTTCACACATTGTATCAGTGCTTTTAAATAAATAAAAAATTAAAATAGAGAAACTAAAATTTATATAATTAAAATATATGATTATTTGAATAATATATAAATTTTAAATTTTAAAATAATGAATAATCAATTTAAAATTTATAAATCTGACATTATTATGCATTAATGAAATGTATAGGAACGGATCAAACTTGTGTAACTGTAAATTATTTGGTCAACAAATAACTGCCATGATGCTGAATATCCATACCACCATGCCGCGGTTGCCGACATAAAGGAATACAAGAAATACAACATTAAAAAAAGAACAATTCCATTTAACAGTGCAACGAAAGGGAAAATTATCCGAATAAATAATTTGTTATAGACCTACATGTTTCAAACTTATGAAGGAAAAGGTCAAATGTACATATCAAGTGTGTATATCAATGTAATAAAAAAAAAGTGTGTATATCAAGTGTGTTTGTTAAGACTCGTGATTTTAAATATAAATTCATTTACGTAACTTGTACACAAACGTGCGCTGGTCACCTATTGTTTTGTACACCAATCCAACACAAACCTCATCAGGTGATCACTTAATCGATTAAATTTTGTTTCAAATATATTAGAGCAAATTACACTCTTTTTTTTATATATATTTATGACTTTTACATTTGAACCTATTCATTATTGGAATCTTACCCAAATCTCTCTTATCTGGTTAACCCCAATGTCATATGTCATGCACATGTTTTTTATTGAAATTTTGATCCAAAATATCCTCATCTTCTTCCTTGGAACACTTTCATGTGTTCTTGCTTTCAATAATAAATTGAAGAACATAAAAAAGACCTCAAGACAACTTCAAAAATTTCATAAAAAAATTCTTTCATGATCTCTTCAAAACAACTAAACAAGCACAAATTGTAGAAACACGAAGGAATTTGTACATTATTTCATCATCTCATCTTTTTTCTTGTTCTAAATCATAAAACAACATTTTTTTTAATAAACAAGAAAAAAATTCATTAAAAAGGTGTAAAAAGCACATCATTACCAAAAAAAAATTAGCATATCCTGCACCGCAATTTTCCTATTCAGTCCTTAAATCGCCAAACAACCACATCATTACAAACATCATTTGATTCAAAAACTATGTCATTCCCTAGAAACCTCCAATATCAATCCCAAAAATAATAGTTAGAAGGGTAAGTACACACATCAAAAGTGAAGCTCCACCCACCCATGTTAACCAAATTCAAACCTGCCCCACCCTCCCCATGTTGATGTCCCATGCACCCCCAAAAAGGTTATCTCTATCACGTGCCATTGCTACCACGGCCGAACCACCTTGCTCCATGTTTTCTTTACCCTCATCTCCCTCTCCTCTCTCTCCACTCCTCCTCTAACCTTGTTCAAGGCCCTCAACCTTTACCTTTTCGTTTTCCTCGACCACACCTGTCTCTCGTCGAACCTGGCACTAAGTGGTCGGGTCAAAGGCGCTTGATACTAAAGTTGACCATGGACCAATGGGCTTCTTCGAACTAGGACATTAGTGGAAGGGATTGGAGAAGGAGATATTCGACACCACACTCAATTTATAGTTTCCCTCTTTTGATTCGATGGTTTCTTGAAGGAGGTGTGTGATATATGGTGGGAAGACGAAGGTGGTGGTTGGAAGAAGACATTGTTAGGGTTCTTGACATTTGGGGGTGACTATAGCTGCGAAAGAAGCTATTGGAAGAAAAAGTTCTTAGGGTTTGAAAACTGTTGTTGCTATAGTGTAGACGCCACAGTTGTGCAAGAATGACGATTTAGGATTTCAAAAAGACGACGTCGAAGAAAAGAAGTCATCACCGCCTCTGCTAGTTTTGGATGTTGTTGATGTTTCAATACTTGGTGTCGATTGCAGGGGAGAAGGAAAGGATGTTGGTGTAGGAGGATGCGAGGTTGTGGAATATGGGGTTTTGTATACGTTATGAGGTTGTCATGGCGTTGCTTTGCGGCGGATTGAGGTAGTCTGGTTCTGTCGGCAAGTGTAATTTGCTCAATAGATTATTGTTATTGTTTAAAGGGGCGTTTGCTTCATGAAATCTTATTAGATTCCCAGAAATGTAGAGATGGGAATATATTTTTCTATATTTGTTAAAAGGTAATAAAAAAATATTTGCAGGCATAACTAATTCCCAATAATTCATATTGTACATATTTTTCTATCTTCATATTCTCATGTAAAGGTTTGGGAATCTTACATTCCCAAGTTTAAAATAATTTCTCATTTTCTTTTTGTTTGACATCATTTATTTATTTATTTAATATTTTTATTTATAAATTAAATTTAAAAACATTCTCATGAATTAGACATATGTACCAAATATCTTTGATGGGAACAACATTCCTAATAATAGCATTTCTAGGAATATTATTCTTAGGAATGTAATCAAATCCATAAAACAAATGCCCCTAAGTTTTATCTTGTTACTTTTTTTCCTGAAAAAAAAAAATCCTAATTCATATCCCGTAGGATTCACTCAACTTGTGTTGTCCTATTTCAGATTTATTATGTTAGGTAGTTTAAGTTTGTAATATACTCTACAAAATCCATTTTGATCAACCCATCCCCATGGTCTACAATAAGCTTCAACAATTCTTTAAAATTTTATATTATCTAGCTATCATAAGGAAGAATCTATCATCCTAAGTAAACAAAATGTAAAAGAAAAAGAGAAAATAAGATTTTAGTTCATGATGCTTGATAAACTACTTTTTTACCTTGTTTATTCATGAGTTTTCTAGCCATAATCATGCATTTATTTTTTGTATATTTTATTGGCAAAACTAACATTTGAGTGCTAGTTTGTGCAACACAAGTACTCAGGAGCCAAAGAGGGGAAAAAATTAAAAAATAACACATGCTGGCTGAAAATAAGTCACCGACCACGAGCACACTGACCTAACCATGACACAACATTGATTTCCTACGAAGTTTTTGAGGATGGCCATACTCCCTTCATCACAACCCAACGTGAAATCTTTGAGTTTTTACCACAACCATGGCGTGTACACTATTAGTCACTTAGGCGGATCTTATAAATAGTGGGCTTTTAAAGAGAAACCCCTATCTTTTTCCTCTGAGCGTGTTTTAGGAGTTTTCCAAGGGAGAAGAGCACTGTGAGAATATCTTTGGCTACAGAGGAGCGTGAAGATCACAACACGAGTCATTTCTTGTAAAGTTTCTTCCTCTTTTGTTGTTTTCATGTTTTGTCGTAGGGTTTCTACCTTTATCAATAACCATGAGTGGCTAGTCCCTTTTAGTCTAGGATTATGATGTAGTCATACCCTTATACTCCTTTGATTTTAATGAATTTCTTGATGTTATTCAATTAAACCTTTTTTTCTTGTTCTTTATCGTTAAATTTGGAATTGGTCATTCTAAAACCTAATTAATTGCATAACAGTGATCATATGTGTGTGATTATTTGACCTAGGAAGAGATTGTCTTACACTAACTTGCATGACCAAACTGGTTGGGTAATTTCCAGTAGATTAATTTGATTATTGATCATCCCTGTTGTCGCAACCTACCCTTCGGCGGGAGGGCGACACGGGGCTCACGGGTGCGTCTCCCATGGGAGGAAGGTGCACGGAGTCGCCACCAACGTTATTCGAGAAAAACGTCGGAAAAACCGGAAAAGGTGTGGTCTACGAACTTTAAGTGTGAAAGGTTCAGGAGTTGTTTTTACGCACAGGGAAGGTATTAGTACCCCACGTGTTCGTCACAAGGGACGGCAGCCTTTAACCAAGTGTGCAATATCATGTCTTCGATTTGTTTTATTTTCCCTTTTTTATGTTTTTATGTCTTTTTATGACTTTTTGTATTTTTTATCTTTTTGTGGTCGACAAGGGTGTTTCCCTCGCTCCTACGTATCCTCAATTGCGATGAGGAAATCAGACCTACGTAGTTCTTTGAGAACTGAACATTGATTAAGTTGTTTTTATCTTTTTTTGCAAGATATATTTTGACCGAACAAATGTCGTTTAAGGCATTGGACCACTAAACGATGTTTTGATTTTTGGAAAGGAGAGAAACGTTAAGGCGTTGGACTATTAACGATCTCTTGGGGTGGTCGACAAAAGCGGGGTTTTTGCTCCTACGTATCCTCAATTGTGATGAGGAAATCAGACTTACGTAGTTCTTGCAAAAGTGGTAAAGTCACATGTTGATTTTATGCTTTTGAACGGTTCATGTTAACCGATAAAAGCAAAGAAGATCGTTTAAGGCGTTGGACCTTAAAACGGTTTTTAGTGATTTTTGCGGACAAAGCTTGATTTGTGAGTTAATTTTAGCCTTAGTTTCACTTTGGTTATTAGTCAATTCATTCAATGAAACTTTCAAAGAAAAACGTCCGATTGATTTTTTTGATTATTTTATTCAAAGATATTTTGATTATTTTATTATTATTTTTTCAAGATATTTTGATTATTTTATTATTATTTTGCTTTTTTTGGTTTAACCAAGGTTATAGCGTGAACGATCGGTTAGATTTTGCTTTAAAAGTGATTAAACGACATTACAACAAAAATGATCGGTTGAAATTCATTTTATCATTTATTAGGCGAGATAATGACTTAAATAAACGGTTAAAGCACGTTAAAAATGGAAGAAAAGAAAACCGAAAGTGAACGAAATAAAGATGAAAGCTAACAAAACAAGAAATGAATTGAAAGTCTCGGATTCGAAAACTTACTGGTTGACGAACGAAGAACGAATGAAGAACGGTGAAAAACGGCGGAAAACCTTCATGGATTTGCTCACGGAAACATCTCGAAAGCGTTACGGAAGAACCACGGCTAGGATTTTCTTCACGGAAATAATTTTTTTCACCCAAAACAGTTGAAATGCATAGCCAAGGGGGTTAGGGACCCTTTGGAACAGTCTCTTTTCGCCTATTTATAGGAAAAGGGGGAGGAGGTTGCTGCCCAGCTAGCCTGGGCGAGCTGGGTTACTTCCTCCTTAAGTAACCCAGCTTCCAAAATGTTCTGGAAGGACCTAGATTCAAAAATTTGAAAATTATTATTTGCAGCCCCATCTTGATAAGTTCACCCCCTTCTTTCGTAATTTTATGGAAAAGTTACAAAAGCATATAGGACTTGACTTTCTTCTTTTTTCTCTTCGTTCTCACCCATATTAAGTGAAATATGATTATTTAGGATTATGGGAATTTTACTGAAGCATTATGGAAGCCTTACGGAAGCATATAGGACTTGATTTTTCTCTTTTTCCCCTTCCCTTTCACCAATATTAAATGAAATAAGATTACTCAAGGTTTTTGGAAATTTTACGGAAGCATTACAGAAGCCCCGGAAGCCATTTTTCAACAAAACGTGGAGGATCTTGATAAGTTCACCCCCTTTGCTAAATACACTCCCATTTATTTACACACGCCCCATTTTGCTAAATAGACTCCCGTTTTTGTGATTTTGACCGGTTTCTTCCCGAAACATCTCGAAAGTTTACGGATTACGCAACGATGCTCTTTTTGACTTCCGGAATGTTGCGGATCTTTACAGATTGTGCAACAATGTTTGTTTTGATTTCCAGAATGTTGTGAGACTTTACGGATTACACAACGATGCTTGTTTCGAGGGTTCCGAAGGGAGCAAACAAGGTTCAAGGACCGACCGCAAGTACTCCCGGAGGAAATTAGGGTATGACACCTGTTATTTAAGAATTTTATCCCTTGACCTAAATTAATATTTTTTATGACCAATTGAATATTAATTTAGGATAAGGAGCATCATTAGGCCTATATCAAAGGCTAGTAATTGAATTATGAGAATACTAGTAATTGATTTAATTGGGGATTCATTAGAATTAAATTGGGGAAAAAGGGTTTACATGAATTCATAATTTTGGGCTTTTCATAATAACTATTTTTTCACAAATCTTCTACTTAAATTCTTCATTATGTTAAAGAGTAAATTGATCATAAACCTTTCTTCAATTGATAAAATTCAAATTTTCGAGTTGTTTACTAAACAAATCAATTGGAAACACGAATGGTCCTCTAGATTTGATATTCGAACTTAAGTCTACTATCACTACTGTGTAGGATGCACTTGCCTTTGTACAAGTACTATTTTTACGCATCAATGCTTAGGACAAAGGAATAAGGAAAGCAGAGAAAATCAATTAATTAGATTTGTATGCATATACATATATAATCAACATATTATTGGTAAGAATAGGATAAACATTAATATAATAATAACATAGGATAATGATAAGAAAGTGTGACACCCTCTACCCCTCACATATATATTAATAAAGGAATAAAAATTCAAATATTAATTAAAAGTATTTTTAAAACATTTTTAAATACAAGCTTTTCAAATGGGTAAAAGGCTCACATTCACTTTCTTCTACATCATATTCAAACTTATCCAAATAAATAATAAAGTCATCTCGATACAAAGAAGGTCATCTAAGTTTCATACAATTAATATAGAATCTGTATCCTAATGTCACATCCTATCAGAGCGTGGCGTTCCCATGTCCTCTAGCATGAGGTTCTTCATAGTCATCCACCTATTCATCTGCTCCCCCGAACACAAAGTTCAAGATCATCACAGGATCCAAACACAAATAGCAAACCGGGAGTGAGTTATCACATTTCTAACTACTAGAGAGAAACAACACAACATATAGTAGCCAAATACAATTTACTTAGCATATCTCACATTATTTCATCACTTTTCCATTCATCAATCACACTTTTCATCCATCAATCACACCTTTCAATCATCAATCACAATACATAGGAATCACACACTCCGATCAAGACATAATAACACATCAATTTCATAATAAACAATTAGCAAGCGTATGCAACAGTTATGCTAAGACTCAAGCTTATATGCAATGTGGTACCATGTCAGTGAAAAATCTCGTCGGGCGCCTAGGAGTACATGACAAGACAAACCACACAATAGTAAGTCAAGTCACTCTCACTAGGTAATATCATAAGGAGACCAGTCAGGGTCACAGTGTTTTGCGAGAATGCTCCAACCATATGGGATCAACATAGGCTTAAAGGAGCACTCAAACCGTGTGACCCCCAAGGCCTACACTCCGAAGAGTCCGTCAGGGCCTCTCCCTCCTGATTCAGGTCCAACCCAGAAAATATTTTAGCACACAGACTCTATCTATGAACTGTACAAAACACACGACTTCTCAATTGTTCTCAAAATAATTTTAACTCGTCGCCCTTTAAGGGTCTTATCATTAACTCGTCGCCCTTAAAGGGACTTAACATCAACTCGTCGCCCTAAAAGGGACTTAACATCAACTCGTCATCCTAAAAGGGACTTAGCATTAACTCATCGCCCTTGAAGGGACTTATGATCGTGTGATTGTACAATTCATAGTTCACAACTCAATGCACATATATATCTCAATCCTATACATACTCAATTTATCACATACACTTAATCCCAATCACAATGGTATAATCTCAATTTAACATGTTATCACACCTCATGAATTATATACACTTTACCTATGAACTATGCAATACACACATCTACTCAATTGTTTTCAAAATCATTTTAACTCGTCGGGTTCTCATAGTGGATCCCATCACAATACTCGCCGCCCTTAAAGGGTCTTACAATTGTGTGATTGCACAGTTCATAGTTCACAACTCAATACACACATCTCATCTCAATACACATGTATTTCATCATTCGTCATATGTTCAATTTATCACATACTCACAGTTTGAATCATCATTTCATAACCTCAACGTAACAATTTATACAAAAGATCTTATCACAACATGGAATGTAAAACCTCTGAAATAGTTCCTCACAATTGTATCAAAATCAATTAATCAAAATCATGGGTTAACTCAAAGACATCAAGATCACTCAAGTTTATCAATCAATTCTCATCAGGACATCAATTGGTACATAGAACACAATAATATTGTATTCATAATCATAAAAAAAAATTATAATTCAATAAACATCCCAAAATAAACCCAAATTTAGTTCTCTAAGGATCCCTACACATGTTCATTCTAACCCCCAATTGCGATAAACTCATCCCTTACCTCTGAGCGGACTCACGTGTCTTCAGCTAGCGTTAGTAACATTTCTAGCGGTTCCCTGAGATTCCTTCAGTTATTCCTCCGACTGCTCCGATAGAATTCCCAAACGTGAGAGAGACGGAAAAGAGATTGAAACCTCAACTTGTATTGTCTTCATGCGATTCCTTTTTATCCCTCCAAGAATATTATCTCAAAAATCCCAACGGTGTAAGTATGCGCAATTGAATTTCGAACAACATATCCAAATTTCATGAAAATCCAACGGTTAACGAATTCGGGATCATAGCTTTACTGAGACAATTTCTGCGGGAAAATAAAAGGCTACAATGCGAAGGGTTTTCCTCTAAGCTCGGACATAATATCAAAATTCCCAACGGTGAGAATTCTCGGAATTGGGTTGTGGACGTAGTGTTAAAATTTAACGACGATCCAACGGTAAATGAGCCCGAGATCGTCGTTTTTCTAAGACAGGTTTGGTGGGCTGCGGGAAAAAGAAAGGGTTTTGAGAGGAGAAGGGGAAAAACGAAAATGAGGCAAAAAAAAAAACATTTGACTTAACATAACTATTTATACCTAGGGTACTCAGCCTATTATTTGCTGTATATTTATTTATTTATTCATTTTATAAAAACAAACTCTATTTTATTTTCTATCAAACAAATAAATGAAATACCCTTTTTATTTTCTCTCAAATCATTATTTTAATTAATAATTATATCTCCTTATTTATTTATTTATAAAATCTCATCATTTTTCTAAAACTTTATTTATTTATAAATAACAATCATTTTTAATCTAGATTACAAAAATTGGAATGTTACAGAAAGGATATGAATAGGACAAATTTGTATTTTGTTTTATAGTAAATAACATAGTAGATAGTGATATAAATGATATGTAAATGATAATCTTTTAAAGATTTTGTTGACGTAATGGTTTGTGTTGACTATTTCGTATGCCTATTTTGTGTTCGATTCTTTGCTAGACCTTTTTAATTATTTTTAACTCATTCTAAGCCCGAAAATAAGCCCATTTTGTAACCCCTGAAATCCAAACCCATTTCATAACCTTAAAAAAATCCCTAACCCTTTCTTTTGTAGGATAAGTTGTTGCTCTTCATTCATGTAACAAAAGCACCCCTTCAATTCATTCATGTAATAGAAGCACCTTTTTCTTACATAGCAAAAGCATCATGTTCTTTTCCTCACTCTTCTTCGTTATTTCTTTTTTCTAATTTTCTCTTTCTTCTCTCTTCAATTTGGAACATATTACTGATAAACAAACTTTTGAGTGATATTTTATGAGTTTTTGTGCCATTTTGCATGATTTTCATGGCAGAACTCGTGTTTAGACACTAGTTTTGTATTGTAGAAGTACAACAACTCAAATGAGTGAAAGAGTTGAAAATTGTATGATTTTATGAAGATTAGAAGATGTTGCACTTGATCATGGTCGTGGTGCATTTACCACAATCGTGGTAAGCAAAGCAAGCACAATAAGATGATAATAACCCTCCAGAATATTGTCAACAACGAGGGTCATGGTCAACCATGAGGGCCATAGTCAATCCATAATGGCCTAGAGCTTTAGTGTCACTTCCGACCATAGTCGTGGTGGATTTATCATAGTTGTAGTGCACCTTTTTCTGACTGATATTTTTAGGAAGCTATATATAGGTCTCTAGACTTTGTAATTTTGAATCTTTTGTTCACTTTTATCTTATTATGAATTTGAGAGAACCTTGAGAGTTGTTGAAAGTTGTGAAGCATGGACAACACCGTTAGGACGGATCATGATCATCGCTCCTACCTATTAGTATGTCTATGTTTATCTCATATAGGATTGCTAGTTTTGCTTTGATCATGAGCGGCTAGTTCCCCTAGTTCAGGGGTTATGATGTAATTGTCCAAATGTACTTTTCTCCTTGTTCTTAATGGAATTCCTCATTGTTTTTTGTTAATTAAATTTCTTCCTTGTTTTTAATGTTTATTTGGAATCGACCATTCTAATACTTAATCAATTGCATAGTAGTGATCATTTGCATGTAATTGGTAGATCTACGTAGAGAATGTTTTGCGCCAAATTGCAAGATTAAATTGTTTGGGTAATTTCTGATAGATTAGTTAATCTTTAATTAATTATACTTGAATTGATTATATCCTTTGACTTAAATTAATAGATCCATCATCACTGGGGTATTGATTTAAGGCAAAGAGTATCTTCTGACCTTGATCTTAGGCTTTAGTTAATTTTGGGAATCGGTAACTAATTGGGGAAAGAATTACGTTAGGTGGGATTGGGAAAAAATTGGTACTAGTGAGTCATAACTCCCGATTATTCTTATCATCACTCAAAACCTCTTTATGCCTTTTTTTATTTGTTTTCTTCTAAAAACCAAAACCATAAAAATATATAAATCTTATTTTTAATCACCTCAACTGTTAGTTTAATAAACTTGACCAATTGGAAATACAACTAGTCCTTTAGGTTCAATATCTGAACTTTCTAGTCCATTGTTACTATTGCATAAGGTGCACTGGCCCTTGTGTGAGCCTTACATATTGTACACATCATTTACATTTCTTAATACTTTTCAAACGAATGACCTTTTTATCTATTTGTTGCTCCCTAGAGAAGTTGACCTTAATTGTAGGTCATTAGTTTGGGAAATATTGGGGAATATGATATGTTCCGAAGTCAAGAGACAAGAAGAGAGAAGCAAGAGATCAACATGTTCCAATTCAGTTTGATTTATCTCCAATATGATGAGGTCAACACAAATTTGAAAACAATCCAATTTGATGACATGATCAGATCAACTAGGGGTTTACATTTTGGTTGAATTGATTAGTTCAAGTTTCATAACACTAGTCCCAACCGCAAAGGTTTTGTACTATATGTCAGTCAAATGCCACAATCAAATCATTTCACATTCATGTTTTTCCCCTTTGATTTATATTTTATTATCTTTCACTGTGTTTTGGGGCATGAAAGATTAAATTTCACACAAAATGAGGCCAATTAGTTTAATTAACATGATAAAAGCAAGTTGCAATATTTAATTAACCATGACTATTTTTAGTTTTTTTTTTTGCACATATCTTCGAACCTATATAATAACAATTATTAATAGGTTCCTTTTGTTCTACCAACTTCAATAGAGAAAATTTGTGTTTGCTTCTGCTATATGTTGCTTGTTTAGTTTCAACAAGTTCTTTTCATTGTTTTGTTTATCACATGTTGAAGTTTTCAAAAGACATCATAGCTATTATTTAATATATGATACTATGACATTTGTGTAAGTCAAAATACATTTGTGTCTGAGGATGAATCAAGACCCTTAATTATTTTGGTTAGATGTAAATAAATATAAATGTTAAAAGTTGCGTCTCATCAGATATTGAACTCTGCTTTGTGTATCTGCATCTGTATTTCCAGACATAAGTAGAGATATTCCATGATCTAATTCAATATTAAAGAGTGCATTTAACAACATCATTTAACACTTTGTGTTCGAGATCCATTTTGTAGGAACTATCTTAAATGACATTCTGCCAGGATTTGTCAAATCCTAAGAAGAATAAAGGAACATTGAGCACTTTAAAGTTCAAATAGTATCAAAGGACACACCCTATTGTGATAGACATGGTTTGAAGCAAAAGATATGGATTCATATTGAAATGTCCTACAAGAAAGCTAACAAGAGTGATTTTCCAACATGAAGAAGTATGAGCATTTAATACAAAAATTAAATGCTTCAATGGCCACAATCTTCATATGCAAGCTCAAGTGAAGAAATCTATCCATTTAGAGACAATAGACACTAAGACCTATAAATACTAGAAACTTTAAGGAACCAAGACATGAACTTACACGCTATCATTCAAATTATTTTTGTATAAAGCCTTTTGTATATTCTTGTAAAGTTTGAAACGCTTTCAAAACACTTTGTATATCTAAAGAGAAAATACTAGAGCTTAGATTTCATATCCGTCTGTAAGGCAATTAAGAATTAGTCAGTGAGCAAACAAACTTCAAATCTTTTGATTTATTTAGAGCTAACAGTGGCTTGGTAGGACAAAGAATACTGGGTTGTTTCAAGATTGTTGTAAAGCTTGAGTTGTAAAGCCATATGTGGGAATGATAAATACTTGTAACTTTGACAAAGTTGGTGGAACTTGGTGTTTACCATGAACTAGACGTAGTCTTGGTGGTTGAGACAAACCGGTATATATCTCTGTGTTTGATAGTTTGTTTACTCTCTATGTTTAAATTGACTTAGGGTTTGAATTTGATTTTGTTTGAAAACACATATTTGTTTCTATCGTCTGAGTCTTTATTTGTGAAAACTGTTATCTATTTTCAAGGTTATTTTCAAACAATAATTTTTTGTTTTAGAAAAAGGTGTAGAAGAATTCTTAAAATCATAATTCAACCCTTTTCTTGTGATATTTGCCTTTACAATTTGGTATCAAAGCTTAGCCACCAAGGGTTAAGCACCTGACTGTGTCTAGAGGAAAAGATCCTGATGGAGATAACAACAACAACAGTCAGTTTATTGTTGAAGAAGCACCCTCACAAGGATGTCAAGCTTCATATGAGAGGACTATCCTTACTAGAAGGACAGAATGAAGATGTAAGTCAAGTCCACTCAGTACATGCTCTGGATGATCATCATAAATGGAGACATACCCATTCATAGACTAAAAGCATAATGGACAGACAATGATATTGCTACAATGAAGTTAAACACAAAAGCTCATTATACTATGACGTGTGCTCTATCCAAGAATGAGTACAAAAGAGATATGGGACTCGTTGAGTATCAACTATGAAGGTCCATAATATGCTCAGTTGAGAAAAGTTGTTACTCTAATGAGAAATTTTGAGAGCTTCTCCATGAAAGAAGGAGAATCTATAAATGATATGTTTGGAAGACTTCAAGTGCTTCCAAACGGGCTCAAAGCTTAGCATCACACCTTCACTAAAGCTCAGATAAAGTTGGAAATTCTTGATAGCTTTCCAAAAGTGTGGGAACCAAAAACAATAGTTATCCAAGAAGCCATAAATCTTAAGACTCTTGCATGGGATGAAATGTTTGGGCATCCTTGAAGTTCATGAAGTTCATCTCCATAATAGAGATCATTTGTCAAAGAAAGAATTCGCTGCCCTTAAGTTTGGAGAAAGTAGCTACAGAAGAGAAGAAAAGAAAAGCTCATTCAAAGCTCATAAGGTGCAAATGGCTGAGTATGATGACTTAGATAATGATTCTAGAGGAACCATGGATGATGAAATGGTCCTCATGTCCAGAAAGTTCAAGTGAATGCCAAGAAAGAAAGGAATGTTTCAACACTCCTCTAGAAGAAATGATACAAGATTCAAGAAGAAGTACAAGGAGGAAAGAAACTAAATCATCTACTTTGAATGCAAAACGTTTGGACATATGAAAGTGGAGTATCCTTATTGAAGAATGTTAATGGTTTGGCAAGTGCACCAAATGTACAAGTAGTAAAAACTCGGAAGTCCGAGTGTCGATTTCCACAGGGACTTTGTTCTGTACTTGTATTGTATAATTTTCAATTTATAAGAGAAGAGATAAAGAGAGGTAAAGGATAGATAAAGGGAACAAGAATTAATAGTAGATAATTGTAGAAAAAAGAAAATAATAGGAAGCAAAATAATCAAAAGAGAATTCAATGGGATGAGAATGTTAGGACCTAGCATGTCTTGTTTTCCTAAGATGTATGATTTTTGGATTTTTCTTTATCAATCAGGTAAATTTATCCTACCCACATCTATTAGATTTCTTTCCCCTGATGTCTCATGATGACAAGCCTATTTTACCTATCTATCTCCCAAATGCCTTTGCAAAGATTCAACAGATAAAATGCATGAAGCTTTAATTCTAGATGCGTGCTTTGATGCATGGGCATAATGCAACCATTCTATATCTAGCAATGATTTTATTATGATATCTTTTCCTTTTAGTTCTATTAGAAGTTATCCTCTGTCAAGCGTCTAACCCCTAAAACCGATACATGCATATCTTCCTTATATTCTTATTAAGAGTTACCTTCTGTCGAGCATCTAACCCCTAAAAAATGTAAAGATGAGTAATGCATGAAATTAAAATGGGAAAAGATAATAGGATAGAAAACACCTATTGCATTGATAAGTATGGAGTACATCATACATCTCTTGGCTTTTTAGGCCTGCCAGGCCCTAACTAGGGGTTTAGCCTCTCATAGCCATGAGGGCCTTACACTTGAAAAAGGGATATAAGAATTGGTGGAAGAGAAGGGATGGAAGAAGGGAATAGAGAAAATGATGAGAGAGAAGAGAGAATTCCCAAAGGAAGAGTTCTTAGGCTTTGGGTATGTATGAGAATGCTCTGAGAGTTGATGTGTCCTTTCCCTTTGGCTTGACTCCCTTTTTATAGTTACAGAAGTGGACTTGGGCCTACGTACTCGCACGTAGCGCTCTCTACTCACTTAGCGCAGGTGCCTGTTTTTGCGCTTAGCGTGCTCTGCGCGTTGAGTGGGCTGGGCCTGATGCTAAAATTTTCATCTTTTTTTGTATTTTCTGCATCTTTTTGTTTTTAATCCCTCCAATTTTTATATCTGCAAGCCGTAAACTAAAAAACATCAATTCCTAACAATTAAGCATGGATAACTGCTAAATAATTATTTTTAAAGATATTTTTAACTATTTTCATAAAAAAACAACTCTTATTTAGCAGTTATCAAAATCCCCCAAATTGAAAGTTTTGCTTGTCCTCAAGAAAAAATAAACAAGAGAGCAGGCTCTAAATGCTCTAACACTTTCAATAGCTGCAATTTTTTCAAATTCCCTCAGCTGGACCTTCTTGCATTTGCCACGCTCTTGTAATGGAAGCATAAGCAACATTGAGATAGAATTGGTTAGTATCAGAAATCAATTAGGTCATCTTGCCTCACTTTTCCTCACAAGGCTTTAGTGTTTCTCTCTGCGCATAAGTATCTTGGGTGAGTGTTTAAGTTTCTACGATCTGCAATTAATGTTCCCAATTTTTCCACTTCATCTTAGTTAAAGTTATCCTGCTTACACTTGGTGGATCATTAAGGACTTTTATTGGCTTGTAATGTTGCCTGGCTAATAAAAGAAATTATGGTTTTTCTGGGATTTCAAAAATTAGGGTTATAAGATAGCATTTACCTAGAAAAACTTACACTTATTCAGTCTAGGCTTATTTGTCTTTTAGCCTCAACACTTATGGCACCTATTTTTTTTTTTTTAGAAAACACCTTGGGCTTATCAACTTTTTGAGGGTGCCTTATTGAGTGCTATTTTTTTTTTTTTTTACCTTTCTAAGATGATCTTTATCCAAGCCCTCCCCCAAATTAGGGGTATATCATGACTAAAACTCTTATGCTCTCTTAGAACCCTAAAACAAGGTCAGAGATATTAGAAAATAGGCTCAAGGGATTTTTTAGAAAAATAATTATCAATTTTGGCTCAACAAAGGTGCAAGGGATAAATTTTCATCAAAGGTTGGTTTTTTTTTGGCTAAGTGGCTAAAAATAAAAAGAACATGACCTTGATCATTTCCACCTCATGTAATTAATCTAACAGTCTAAGAAAGATGCAAAATTGAGAAATTAAAAACAAATGCTCTCTCACAAATAAGTTTCACACAACTCACCGGGACAAGATAAAGTTGTTGGCTTACGGTACCATGATTTCTTTCAACCAGGCTAACCGTTTCCATTTTTGTTGTGATTCATGTTGGACAAGTGGCCTCAATAACTTAAGAGGAGGGGCGTGAATTAAGTCTTAAAAATTTTTTACTAACAAATTTTAACCTCCTTTTAAATTATATATTATAGGCTCAGAATGCAGAAGAAGGGAAGAGAGAAATGAAAACTCGATTTATATTGGTCCGGCCACTTCCCGTGCCTACGTCCAGTCCTCAAGCAACCCACTTGAGATTTTCCACTATCTCTGTAAATCCTTTACAGACTTTGAACACACCTTGGGATCCCTCACCCTTGTGTTCAAGATTCCCCAAAAGACAACCAGTCTCTTGATTATAATTCTCATAATCCAAGAGACAATCAGTTTCTTGATTACAACTGAGTTTCTGAGATGAACAGAAAAATTTGTCTCCTTTAAAGTAGATGATACAGATTGAAGATCCTAGAGAAATTTCTCTCTTTTAGAGATGATAATACAAATTGAAGTTCCTAGATGAATTCTCAATAGATTTGCAAGTGTTTGCTCAATAGTTGTTGAGAGAGCATTTGACAATTAAGTTCTCTTAGAACATCTCTTTCTTGCTTTTCGAAGTCAGACACATATATATAGGCCCATTGTGCCTTTTAAAAATGGTTTGAAGAGATATGTCTTTTCAAAAAGCTTTTCTAAAATTTTCTTACTAGTAATCGATTACATGTTTCTAGTAATCGATTACACAGTTATATTTTGAAGGGTCATGACTTTTCAAAGTGTTTTCTGGAGTGTTATTACTGGTAATCAATTATAAACATCTAGTAATCGATTACAAGATTCAAAATTCAAATTTCAAAATTGTTTTTGAAAAGCCCCTTTGCAATTTGTCTATGGTAATCAATTACAATGCCTGGTAATCAATTACCAGTGCCTTGAGTTTGTTGAAAATAATTGTTTGAGGCCAAAACTGATCAACCAGTGAGATTCTTTTAACAAATGAACTAAGGCCTTTTCTTTTTCTTGATCTTGTTTGCTTGACCTTGAATTAATCTTGAAGCAATCTCTCTTTGCTTAACCTTGAATGTTTCTTGAAGAAATCTTGTTTGATTATACTTTGGCATAACCAAAACCTGTATTCATACATTTACATTCTCCTTCTTTTTGATGATGACAACCTGTCATACCCTAATTTCGTTCGGGGACCATTGTTTGATGGCATGCAACCTTCGCTTGACCGCTTCGAGGAACTTGACACCCATCGTTAAGCAATCCGTGAAGTTCTGCGACATGTCGGGAGTCGAAAGGAAACATTATTGCGCAATCCGTAAAGTTTCGTAACATTCCAAAAGCCGAAGAGGGGATGGTTGCGTAATCCATAAAGTTTCGTGACATTACGAAAAGAAAACAAGTATCGTTACGTAATTCGTGAGGTTCCGTAACGTTATGGAAAAAGAATCAGCAAAAAAGGGGCAAAGGAGGGTGTATTTAGTAAAATGGGGGTGCAAATAGTAATTTTCAAATCCGGGCCCTTCTAAAGGTTTCTGTGCATTTTCTTGCTTAAGGTGGAAGCAACCTAGCTCGCCTGGGCATTGTTAAAAAAATGGCTTCCGGGGCTTCCGGGACACCTGTAATGCTTCCATAAAATTCTCATTACCCTAAATAAGCATATTTCACTTAATATGGGTGAGAAGGAAGAGAAAAAAGAAGAAAATGAAGTCCTATAGGCTTCCCTAACTTTTCCGTAAATTACGAAAGAAGGGGGGTGAACTTATCAAAATGGGGGGTGCAAGTAGAAATTTGGAATTGGGCCTTCCAGAGTGTTTTTTGAAGCAGGATTGCTTCTGGAGGAAGCAACCCAGCTCGCCTGGGCGAGCTGGGCGACAACCTCCTCCCTTTTTTCCTATAAAAAGGCAAAAGGGGACTGTTCTAAGGGTCCCTGATTCCCCTTGGCTATGCATTTCAGCTATTTTGGGTGAAAAAATGATTTCCGTGAAGAAAATCCAAGCCGAGGTGCTTCCGTAACGCTTTCGAGATTTTTCCGTAAGCAAATCCGTGAAGGTTTTCCTCCGTTCTTCACCGTTCTTCATCCGTTCTTCATCCGTTCTTCGTTATTCAACGGGTAAGTTTCCAAATCCGAGACTTTTAATTCATTTCTTGTTTTTTCGGCTTTCATCTTTATTTCGTTCAATTTCGGTTTCTTTTCTTCCGTTTTTAACGAGCTTTAACCGATCGTTTAAGCCGTTTTCTCGCCTAATAAATGATAAAATGAATTTCAACCGATCATTTGCGTTGTAATCTCATTTAATCACTGTTAAAACAAAATCTAACCGATCGTTCACGCTGTAACATCGGTTAAACCAAAAAAAGCAAAATAATAATAAAATAATCAAAATATCTTTGAATAAAATAATAAAAAAAAATCAATCGGACGTTTTTCTTTGGAAGTTTTCTTGGATCAATTGACTAACAACTAAAGTGAAACTAAGGCTAAAATCAACTCACAAATCAAGCTTTGTCCGCAAAAATCACCAAAAACCGTTTTGAGGTCCAACGCCTTAAATGGTCCTCTTTGCTTTTATCGGTTAACATGGACCGTTCAAAAGCATAAAATTAACATGTAACTTTTTCGCTTTTCCGAGAACTACGTAGGTCTGATTTCCTCTTCGATGGAGGATACGTAGGAGCAAAAGCTCCGCTTTTGTCGACCTCGTGAGATAGGTAGAGGTCCAACGCCTTAGCTTTCTCACCAAGTAAAATGGATCATTTTAAGGTCCAACGCCTTAAATGACCACCTTCCAAGTAAAAAGAATCACTTGATTCGCCCCTTTTGAAAGAACTACGTAGGTCTAATTTTCTTATCACAATTGAGGAATACGTAGGAGCAAGGGAAACACCCTTGTCGACCACAAAAAGATAAAAATACAAAAAAGGCATAAAAAGACATAAAAACATAAAAAAGGGAAAATAAAACAAATTGAAGTCATATTTGCACACTTGATTAAAGGCTGCCGTCCCTTGTGACGGACGCGTGGGGTGCTAATACCTTCCCAATGCGTAAATACAACTCCCGAACCTTTCACACTTTAAGTTCGTAGACCACACCTTTCCGATTTTTTCGATGTTTTCCTTGAATAAACGTTGGTGGTGACTCCGTGCATTTTCTTTTCTTGGAAGACGCACCCGTGAGCCCTCGCGTCGCCCTCCCGTCGAAGGGTAGGTTGCGACACAACCATTATCAAGTAAATTCTTTCTGCCATCATCAAAACCTGTATGATTCATATTCTTCCCCTTATTGATGATGGCAATCATTATCAAGCAAATTCTTTTTGGCATCATCAAAACCTGCATGATTCACATTCTCTCCCTTTTTGATGATGACAACCATCTGTAGATTAGGAGTAAAAAGAATATCTATTTGGGTTATTTACTCCCCCTTCATTTTGCAATGATTGCTTATATGAAACCGTTGAAGATTTCGTATATAAAAAACTATCTCAAAAAATAGATGATTCCCCTTACTATCTTATCTTTTATCTATTTCTCCCCCTTTATCAACATCAAAAACAAATCATGAGTAGAGAAAAGAAAAAATTCAGCAATTTATAATGAATTAATAGAGCAAAGCATGCCATATTGTTCAAAATACCATTTCTTGGCCTAATAGATTTAGTCTCATCAAAAGCAAGTATGAGAATCAAATGATAACAAAAAACCTTTATCACATAATTGATGAATACTTAATAAACTATGTTTAAGACCATCAATAAGTAAAACATTTTCTATGGAGGTAGAGGGATTTATACCTAGTTTTCTAACTCCAACAATTTTACCTTTGTTGTTGTCTCCATAGGTCACATGTTCACTATTTTTGGGAGAAATATGAATAAACTTTAATGCATCTCCCGCCATGTCTTTGGTGGAACCTCTATCAACATACCAACTTTGCTTCAAGGAGTCCATCATTCATATAATCATATTTTGATTTTGGTACCCAAATTTTCTTGGGTCCTTGAATGTTAGTTTTGACTAAGGATCCTTTTGGAACCCATACCATTTTTCCAATGCTACTGTCATTCTTTCTAATATAACATGTTGATGCATTATGACCTTTTTTACCACAGTAAAGACATGTTAAGAAGAGAGAAATAGTCTTTTGAGTGGAGGCAAAGAAGTTTTTATACATCTTTTGTTGATTTTCAAGATTATATCCTAATCCAACCTTATCAAAAACACATTTTTGTTTGCCTAATATAATATCTAAATTATTTTTACCAACAGTAAATTTGACAAGAGCAATTTTTAAATCTACAATTTCTTCATTGAATTTATCACAACATTCACATGAATGAGATGCTTTATTGTTTTCTTGTACTAAGCATTTTGTAGAAGATTGGTTTTTATCTACTGATTTTAAAATTTTAACTTCATATTTAAGATTTTCTAACTCTACATTTAATTTCAAAATTTCCTTTTCTAAACTTGAAATAGTTTTTTTAGAATATGAAACTAATTTGGCAAGTTTGACAGATTCTTTATGCAAGTCATTGAATGCATCTTGGAGTTCATCAAAAGAAATAGATAAGTTATAGTTAGAAGACGTTACCTCTTCTCCGCTTTCATAGTCTTTGGTCATGAGGCCCAGATGTTAGTCGTCTTATACAACTAACTTTTGTATAGAATACTTTTACAAAATGTATATATTTTCCCCAATTTATGGTTCTTTTTTGTAGGATTGTAAATAAATTTTGCTTTGTTTTTATCTGTGCTCGGTAGAAGCCTTGTGTATGGAATTAATGTCGATTTCTCTTCAATTTTAGGCAAAAAGGAGTTATTTTGAAGAGGTGCTAAAGTTGATGTCTCGCTAAGCGAGCTCAATGCGCTTAGCGTGTGTCATCTGCTAAGCGAGGCATCAACGCGCTTAGCGGATAGGAGGAATCTGGAAGGGAATTTGTCACGCAGGCACGTGCTCAGCGCGTCATCAGCTCACTCAGCGAGTCATTTGTCACCTTCCAGGCTTAGCGCGAGTTTGGCGCTGAGCGAAAATTCACTTACTCGCGCTAAGCGCGACGTCAAGGTCAGTGAGCCATTTTTAAGCCTGGAATAGCAGAAAAGAGAGAGATAGCGCTGAATAGCCGTAAGAGCTTGAAGAGTGAAATACATAGAGGCCAAGAACAGAGCAAAGAAGCTGAGTTTTGATCTTTTAGGAAGATTTGTGAGTTTTTGAGTGATTGTGAGATTCCTAGAGGTGGAGGAGACATCCCCACTTCTTTGTAAGCAAGCAATTTCTCTTAATTCCTCTTCTTCATTGTAAAAGGAGCTTCCTTGCTATGGAAGGCTAAATCCTCAGTTTGGGGATTCTTGCTAAGTAATTGATGTAAACTCTTTCCCTATCTAATTAAGGTTGTTTCATGTGTTCATTGTTTCTATCAGTACTTTATTATTGCATTCTTGTGGCTTGATCACCCATATGTGTGTACTGTTAGGGGCTTTAGCATTGAAAGATGTATTGTCTCCTTAGAACTTGATAGAGCAGGATTAGGTTACCGTATGTCTGGACACGGAGTGCGGTAATTTAGTTTTTATTATGCTGTGATCATAAAGCTGTTCAATTAAGCTAAGTTCAACAAGAGACATCTGCGAACGAAGTTTAATTAGAATTAGACTAAACTCACGAGACATCGGTGTTTAGTACTTGAGCCTTCAACATAGAACACAAAAAACATCTTTAATTAGAGAAACATCCTTAATTTCATCAATTTGCTCAGTAAGAGGACCCAACGCCTTTAGATATCTGTTTTCACACTTACTTGCTCACATTTATTGCTTTGTAATTAGAATAGAACATACTTTTACTTTCATTCACAATGATTTTTGTTTGCAAATGCCTGCTTATTGAACGAACCTTTACCAAATGAACAAGTTCCCTGAGTTCGATACTCGGTTCACATCGTTTTGATTATTTACTTGATGACCCAGTGCACTTGCTGGTAGATTTTGCATCCACACAAACAAGTAGTATCCTGGAGTGTGGACGAACAAGTATTTTGGCGTCGTTGCCGGGGAACTTTTTCCATTTGGAAAGTTTAGTTCAGTTTGAAGCCATTAATTCATTATTCCTTGATTTATTAATTTTTGTTTTTGTTAATATTTGTTTAGTTCAGAATTTATTTTCTTCTTGAATTGGTTAACTGCTGTTCCTGTTAGTGTTTGCATGCGTAGATCTTCTGCAGGTGAATTAGTTCCATTGGATTTAGAAATTGAAGCAACCTTCAAAAGAAACAATGTAGAGAGAAAAAGAAAGCTTTTGCACGATAGAACAGTAGCATCAATCCTTGAAGAGGCTCACTTTTCTGAGTCATCATCTTCTAATTCACCTACATCCAGGGAATCTCAAATAGCAGAATTTGAAGCCGAAGTCATGGCTAAAGAACAACCTCGACGAGTGACCCTAGTGTTTCTGCCCCTAGGAATACTGCTTGTTTGTGTGGGTGCTAAATCTACCGGCAAGTGCACCGGATCGTCAAGTAAATAATTAAAACGGAATGATCCGAGTATCAAACTCAGGGGACCTATTTTACTTGGAAAAACCTCATTCAAAATACAACTGTTTGTAAAAAGAATTAAGTATCATGAATTGAAAACAAAGGTATATTCTATTGTAATCAAAGAAACAGTAAACGTGAACAATTGAGTGTGAAAACAAATAAGTAAAAGCGTTGGGTCCTTCCACCGAGATACTTGATGCAATTAGGGTTTTTCTCTATTTGAAAT
This sequence comes from Glycine max, assembly GCF_000004515.6. NCBI lineage: Eukaryota > Viridiplantae > Streptophyta > Magnoliopsida > Fabales > Fabaceae > Glycine > Glycine max. The sequence continues at coordinate 42,406,854 of NC_038254.2, read as the reverse complement.
TATTACTGTGTTCTATGCTGAGGAAAAAAATACCAACACCGATGTCTCGTGAGTTTGGACTAATTTAAACTAAGCTTCGTTCACAGATGTCTCTTGTTGAACTTAGCCTAATTTAAACAGCATTATAAGCACAACATAATAAAAACTAGAACCCTGCACACTATGTCTAGCACTACAGTTATCTAGCCCTGCTCTATCAAGTTCCAAGGAAATAGTACATTTATCAATGCTAAAGTTCCTAACAGCACACACCAATGGGTGATCAAACCACAAGCGTGCATACAATAAGCTTAGATAGAAACATTAAACACATTAAAATAACCTCAAATAGATAATAAAAATATTTACATCAAGTACTCAGTAGAAATTCCCAACAAAGGATTTTAGCCCTCCATTACAAGGGAGCAGCTTTCACAAATAGGAGAAGGGTTTTAGAGAAAATAGCAGATTTCAAAGCAGTGGGGATGTCTCCTCTGCCTCTAAGAACCTAGAAAATAACTCTAAAACCTAGAATTTACCTAAAAGTTAGGACCTTTGCTTCCTTGCTCAGCTTTTCCTCTGTTCTCTGCACACAATTCGCAGTCAATTCAGACCTCTTTTTACGTCGTCACACTCTCTCTTTTTTTCTGTGCAAATCAGGCTTAAAAAGGGCTTTCTGACCTCGAAGGCGCGCTTAACGCCATTCTCGCGCTTAGCATGAGTAAGTGATATTTGGCTTAGCGCCAATCTTGCGCTTGGCACAGAAGAGACAACCGCCTCGCTTAGCGAGCTGCATATGCGCTAAGCGCGTGTTGGCGTGGAAGAACTCTCTTTAGGCTTATCCTCATGTGCTAAGCCACTGTTGTCTCACTTAGTGGTTTGGTCTCGCTAAGCGCATGGTTCAGGCTTAGCGAAACAACACTTTTTGAACCTTCATAATTTTCTCCTTTTTACCTGAAATTGAAGTGAAATTTACATTAAATTCAATAGGAAGGCTTCTACTGAGCACAAATGAAAACTAAACTAGAAATATTTACAATCCTACCCAAAAATTACCATAAATTGGGAGATTTATTTACATTTTGAAAACTTTTCTATACAAAAATTAGTCGTAAAAGACGACTAACAAACTCCTCTAAATTTACAGTTTTGCTTGTCCTCAAGCAAAGAAAGAATAGATCACTTGTCCTCAAGTGACAAGCTCACAGTGGTTATTCAAAAACAAATCTTGTTCCAAAGAATTCAATCACATGACATGAATGGCAATCAATGCTTCAATCAACAGCTTTTCACAAGACATGCAGCTTTTCAAAGATGTGAACATGATTATTAAGGAACACAACTGAAATAAGCTAGTAAGAATGACAGATATCAAGGAAGGATCATTAACCAAAGCCTCACAGTCACTGTTTCACTCAAGCACAAGTATTTAGGCTTATTCAACAATCAACAAATAACACAAGTCTCAATCTTTGCAATTCATCTCATGCCATACAGTCAAGAACACACAAATTGAATCCAAAGGACTTTTCTAGGCTTGTAATGAGGCTGGGCTGCAAACAATTCATGGTTTTTCTAGGATGCAAAAGCTTAGGTTCTGGGAAAGCATTCATCCTTAGATCAACCTTTTTCTTTTTATTACAGCTCTATTACTTGCTTTTTCAAACTTAGCTTGTCTTTTTCTTAATTAGCAGCACACACACTTTTATTTTATACTTACAGTTTTTTTTAATACTTGCAGCTTATTAGATGACTGTGTGTGTTGCTCTTTTCTTACCATCACAAGCTTTCACCCCATAATTCCCCCAAATTTGGGAAAATTTGCTTTGAACCAAAATTTCCTTTTATGAATGATGCTCTCCTACAACCTAAGACAAGGTAGAAGGAGATAAACTGTACAGGCTCAAGGTTCAATCAAACAATCACACTTTCAGCTCAAAATGGGTGCAAGGGATAAATCAATCATGCACAAGGTAAGCTTTTTAGCTAAATGGCTATCTTCAATCAAAACATGGCCTTCATCCTCTTCAAACTCATGTATTCATTCCATACTCAGAGATTCATGCAAAATCCATCACTTACTGCTAGTCGTTCTCTCACAATTAAAGATCACACTCTCATCGAGTTGCGGCTAATGCATTCCTTCATAATCAACCTGAAAAACCAACTAACATTTTCAGTCATAATCCTAATTCCATGTTCTTTCTCTTCTAATAACTGCATGTTCATTCAAGGCATATGTTTTGCGCATTTCAGTTCAATCACATCATACAATTGATCACTGAATTTCAAAACAAAGCATCAAACCACTGGATAATATCAATGCACTATTCAATCATGCTTTATACAAGCTACTAATCAACCAAAAACCATAAATTGGAATTTAAAATTGAACTAGAATTTAAAAGCTGAAACATAAATCTAAATTATAAAATGTACTAAAGACATAATAATAATAAATTGTTCAAAATGCAGGGAAATAAGAATCCTGATCTTGTCAATGATCCTGCGCATGCTCATTCAGGTCCAATGCTGGTGCAGATGATGGATCCTGAGAAAGAGGCAGGTTCGACACTGGTGTAGATGGCTCAGACTGAGGAGATATAGCTGGATCAGCCTAAAAAATAAAGGGCTTTGATGGAGAGGGCTCTGATGCTGTAACATCCTCCTGAACCTGTACAACAATTGGATCAGACTCTAAAGTGAATGGCTTAGGAGGTGTTGGCTTTGCGGCCTCTGCAATGTCCTCTTGCTGATCCTGCTGAGGCTCCTAGGCTGCGGAGGCCTCACCCCCTCCCAAAGGAGAAGGTTGGACTCCTGGCCTGGCCACCTGCTGAATAAATTCTTCAACACTCATTATCGGCCTCTGGTGGACCACATTCTACAAGCTCTGCATGATCAGGAGCTGGCCCTGATGCAGGCTCTGCAACATAGAAAAGAATGACTTGGAGCTCTGAGAAGTAGGATTAGGAAGAACTAGAGTTGCTGGAGCTGGAGGGAAAGGAGAGGTAGAAGGAGTTGATGTAGAAGGAGCTAAGGTAAGGGGAGTTGAAGTAGATGGTGCCTCAGATCCTCTAGCCCTAGATTTGCGGGTTCCCCAAAAAGTGACTGAAGGGTCATCCAGGTTCCAGCAATTCTTTTAAATATAAGCCAAATTAACGGTTGGGCTCAGGGATTCAAAGGTCAGAGAATCAGATGTGACTCCTCGGGCCTTGCATAAAGCAATAATAAGGGCTGGAATATCTAGCCTCGAGGAGTCATGCTGTGCGATCAGAGAAATCTGACTTGAGATAAGGGATCCCAAGTTCATATTCATCTGCATTACAAGCCCGTAGATTAACTTAGCCCTATCCAAAGTAATATCTGAAGTATGAGATGCCAGAGCTAAGTTAGAAAAAGATAGAACACTCCAGGTCTAGGTCAGAGTAGTAAGATTCTTCCTCAAAATCTTCAAAGGCAGTTGTTCAATTTCCCATATGGTTCCTTTTTCTCCAATTTTTAACAAATATATTCAAGGGAAATGAAATACCGGAAAGCACACCAGGTCATCAAGTATTTAAAATTAAAATAGTCCCTAAACATTTGTTTGACTGGCCAAGGTCCCTCAACTTTTTCCATTAAAGTTTTTAGTCCCTAAACTTTTGTTTAATTGGTCAATGTCCCTCAACTTTTTTCATTAAGGTTTTTAGTCCCTAAACTTTTGAAAATTTCAATTTTTAATCCTTGAAATCTTATTAAATAAATAAAATAATGGGTGCAAAGTTTTATTTAACCCTATTATTTTTTAAATGGGAAAATATGAACATTCATACCATTTTGGGGTGGAGGATAGAAAGAAAGAAAAAAAGATAAAGAAAGAAAAGAATAAATGTAATGCGTGGCGTGATAAAAAAATGAATATAATTACACGTTTCTTCTTTAGTTTGGTTAGAAACAACTTAGTTATTTCCTAAAATAAAATAAAAAATATTTAGAAGAAAATAATCAAGTTGTTTCTAACCTAACTTAAGAAGAAGAAAAATAATTATCTTCATGCATTTACTATCTCTATCACCATAGTCTCATTTTCTTTTTTTTTTTATCTCTTTTCATTTTCTATCACATCACTCATCACATTTATTATTTTATTTCTTTATCTTTTCTTGTTCTTCCTATATCTTTCTTTCGTTTAACCCTAAAAAAGTTAAGTGTTCATAATTTCTCATTTAAAAAGATTTTCCACTTGAAGTATGAAACTATAAAATGTGAGATCATAAACACAATTGGGATCACGTAATAGTTTGAAAAGTTTATTATCATATTAGTCAAAATTGGGCATACGGGTAAAGTCAAGTTTTACTTCTTGCTTGACATAGAAGACTACACTTACTTGAAAAAAACCTTATTATTCCAAATATATTTGAGGAATGTAAGATATGTTGTCCCAAAATCCACATAATCAACATTAACAAAGTGGCAATTGTCAATGACAACCTTTTTCAACACAAGTTCTTCAGTACCCATATCAAAGTGTGCCAAATTCCAACACTTCTTCAAACCCAAGTTTCCCTGAAGTGGATAAGAGAGTCTTAATAGTTTCAATGCTCACTTCAATCCATTCCAAAGAAAATCTTGAGTGTCATAAGGTTGCATAATCTCCAATTCCAATCTATCCTTCATGTTCTAATAATGGACATTTATTACTTCTTGTAAATATAGCTAATTAAAGTTATCCATTCATCTAATTTTAAGAGGATAACTTGCTCACTTAACTTTCTAAATTTGTAGATCTAGATAATTTTTTAACCATTTTATGTGGAAAAGAATTGACTCTGTGTGATGAAAATTCTAAAGGAAAGGTATAATTACCTTAATTCATGGTACTTAGTTCAACATAACCATGATATTTGTCTATGTTATAATTTTAATAAAAATAAGGTAATATCCTTAGTCTTTGTTTTGCTAGACCCTTTGAATGTCATTTTGTGAATAAGTTATATGTCACACTATAATAGTGTCACTCATTGAATTTTTGCTGCCTATGACTAACATGTTATATGCTTGCAACGTACAATGCATACATATTTGAGCATAATATTTAGAGTAAATTACACTAATCACCCTTGAGATTTTGTAAGATTCCACAAGCAATTCTTTTTTTTTTACATTTATAATAACCTCTATTTAGGTAGTTCGGTGTAATGTTTTTCAAGCAATTAAGGGAGGTTAGTTTATGAGTAGAAAAAGTAGGTGATGTTTGTGTAATTTCAAAAAACCTTAGAGGTAGTTAGTGTAATTTACTCTAATATATATTATTTGGTTTGAAGTATTTTATGTCTTATTCTAACAACATTATTTGAAGGTCGTAGACTATTTAATTGATCCTTTTGTTGGAAGCACTAGTTGATGACATGAGCTTAAGAGGATTCTCATTCTTAATCTTGTAATTTGGTTTCAATGAGTGCCTCCTTAATGAGGTCGTGAGTTGTAATTGTTTGTCTGTTACTTATGTGCTTTTCTTTGTGCGTGCAAATCATTCTAAGTGGGTAGATGTCTTTAAAATAATGAACCAAGAGAACATTGAGAGCTCTACACTTTCAAAATTAAAACATACTTTAAAGAGGTTGAAAGTGCTTTTGAAAAACTTAAGAAATTGTGAAAATTGCTTCAGGAACAATATAATTAATTAGATGAACAAATTAATCTATTATTTGGTGTATCATGTTTTAGAAATTTGTCACATATGCACATTTAACCAATTATATATTAAATAATCAATTATCTAGCAAATGAGAAAATTTTAAGTATGTAATTAATTGATTATCTTTAATAATTATCGATTATCTTGATCTTGTTGAAGCCAAGTATTTCTAAGATCAAAATAATTGATTATGATCACAAAACAACCAATTATATTTTTAAACTATAAATAATGAATTGTAAGTTTAAAACAAAAGTGACTCTTATTCCAAATATGTCTACACTTTATTGAGAGAAAAGTGAAATACAAAACTAAGTTTTAGAGAGAAAATTAACCAATTTTTTTCATGCTTTAACAAAAATCTAATGGATCTCTCAAAGAGTTTTGAAGAGTCATCATAGAGAAAAAGGCTAAGTGTGCTTATCATTAATATATTTGTAAATTCATCATAATCAGGTGATATCAATCCTTTATTTTATTTTTTATATTTTAATGCGTCTCGAAGTAGGTTTCTCATGGGATCTTATAGTGGATTTCTACAACAATGGATTAAAGGTTTCCTGAGAGTCTAATTTCTTTTTTTTTTTTTTGTATGTGAAGCTTGCTTGTAAATAATTGATTATTTTAGTGGAATCTCAATTTCAATTTGATTAAGAAAATAGATGTAGATCATAGTTGTGATCAAATCATTATAAAGATCTTCAAAAATTTTCTTCATCTATATCTCTTTATATATTTCTTGACTAAAATTGTGATTATTTAAATTGATTTCATGAATATCTTATTTATGGTTGCATTTTAAAACTTAAGAAAGATAAATAATTTATTTCTCTTTCTATCACATCATATCATTTATATTTTATAATACTTATAAAAATTGAGATTTTGGATGTCCAAGTATACTTTTCTATTTTAAATAATTTATTAATTTTTGATTGATTTGACATGCTTTTTTATTAGCAAATGTTAGTTGTTAGAATTGTTAGTTTGACATGTAACTACAGTAAAAAAAAAGTCACACCTCTTTTATATGCATACACTACTATAGATTAGATGTTAAATTAATAAATAAACCAAAATTATATAGCTACAATAGTAAGAATTGGATTAAAAAATATATAATCACATAAAAAAACAAAATATGGTTCAAATAAATGGTAAGAGCAACCCCAGTGGGGAGTGCTCTACACATGTCTACATTAAGAAAAACCCAAATCAGAAAATTGCACTATTGGAGACATGTCATTGTAGGTCCCACTTATGGAATGGGTTCCAATTGTAGCGTCGGATTTTTTTCCGATCATGCGGGACCAACAGGGTTGTTGTATGGATATAATATTAATTTATTTTACTTTTTCATTAAAATTGTATTTTATTTAGATATAGAATTTGTTCTATTTTTTTCTACTAGCGGGCAACATTGATTTTATTTTTGTTGAGATGGATGTAATTCAAATTAACATTGCTATAAAAAAAGTATTTTAATAGTGAATTCAATCATTATACAATACTTTTTTATTGGTAAATTTTTTGAACATTATATGGTACAAGTTTGTGGTGTATAAATAATGCATTTTGGTAACATTTTTCTACAATAATTTCTTTAATCTCATTTCATCTATTTACTCTCTTAGATTTTATTGTTTGTATTTTCTTCTTTCTACACATAAATGGATCTGAATAATCCCAACATGACCAATTTTAACTTCAATCGGATGCCAAATTGTCAACCCCCAAATGCTCAAAATGTTCAAAATCCTCCCCAATCTTAAAATTCTAAAACATAACCCAAACATGACAAATTTTTCCTGATTCCCATTCCTTAATTACTTTCCACCAAACATGCCATATATGGGTAATCCATATGTAATGTTGGGCCAAAGTGGAATGAATTTTTCATTCTCAGCAACTAGTCTTGTCATGTTGGCGGTGCTTCAACAATGAGTAGTGGTGGAGACTATTCTGATTAACAAGTGCAGACATTGATGGGATCTGTACCGGAGTCTTGAGTTTTTCCATTTTCCTCCCCAATTAACTTGGAAAATGATGCAATCAATGAAGATATAATCTTGAGTGGTTGTGCAAATTCTAAACAAAGGTTTATAATGGATGCAAATAAACTACTCATTAGCGCATGGTTGAATGTTTCAAAGGACCCAATTGTTGGGGTTGATCAAAAGGGAGATGGTTTTTGGTTAAGGATTAAAAAATAATATGATGAAAATTATGTTAACAAATGAGAGGGGGGAATAGGTGCACTAAAATCTCGTTGGACAAACATGAATGGTGATGTCCAAAAGTTTTGTGGGTGCTACGCACAAACCGACTAGATGAAGAAAAGTGGGAGAGTTTTGAGGATAATGTCATCAACAATGCTTTAGCCTTTTTTATTCATCTCAATTAGACACAAAAACAAATTGCAAATTGACCCAATATCATCTTTACAATTTGATTGGAACAAAATTGGAAAAAAGGAAGGCTAAAGTGAAATCTAAAGAAACAAATTTCGACCTTGCAAAGATTAAGGCATTGCAAGAGTCGTTGAGTTAGGTATTGATAAAAATCAGAAGATTTTAGACATATTAAGGAGACTGAAGTAAGAAACCGAGAGGGAATGTTATTTGAAGGAGTTTTCCATCCTCATGAAGGATACAATTGGGATGATAGAGACACAACTTCAATATTACAATCATTTGTGCAAAATAATTAAGAAAAAACATGGGTTGAACTAGCCGATGGAGTCAAAGTAGCCGTTGAGAGTCAAACTAATTATTGGACTCAAACTAGTCACTAAAGTCAAAGAAGCCATTGGAGTCAAAGTAGTCACTAGAATCAAAGTATTCGTTACATAACATTAGTTATTGAACCTTATATATTGTTTTAATGTTGCCATTTTGTATCACACCACTTTGTTTCCCTAGTTTCCTTTTTCTTCAATTGTATTTGTGTACTATTTCTTGCCTTCTTTTGTCAAATGGATCCTTACGATTCACATTCTGACAATGAGCTCGATTGGAAATTTATTAAATATGAGTTAAGTGTCATTTGATCCCAGCATAAGTGTATTAAAAAATTAATTGATAAATGTGTGGAAGAAGAATGTATCAACTCCAAGTAACATGCTCGTAAAAGAACTCATATACCGAGAAATTATGAAGAAGGTCATCTTCTCTTATTTAATGATTACTTCTCCACAAGTCCAGTATACAATGATAATCAAATTTGACGAAGGTTCTGAATGCAAAGACATGTATTCCTATGCATTGTCGAAGGAGTTAGCAACAATGACGAGTATTCCTAATTGCGTAATGATGCAATTGGAAGAATAAGTCTTTCACCTTTTTCAGAAATGCACTACAACATTGTTGGCTTATGAATCACCAACAAATAGTGTGGATGATTATGTGCGCATTGGTGAAACCATTGCAGTGGAATGTTTACAGAAGTTTGCCCAACAACAATGATGTTGAACGTCTTTTGAAAGTTGGAGATGCATGCGACTTTTCTAATATGTTAGGTAGCATTGATTGTATGCATTGGGAATGGAAAAATTTTTCTACAACATGGAAAGGTCAATATCAAATAGGAGATCATAGCAAAACAACTATTATGCTAGAAGTAGTGGCGTCGCATGACGTGTGGATTTGGTGTGCATACTTTGGTGTTGTTAGTTCAAATAACAACATCAATGTACTTAACCAATGTGATGCCTTTAGTGAAGTTTTAAGGGCAAGCTCCTAAGGTACAATTTACAATAAATGAAACCACATACAACATGAGGTACTATTTAGCAAATGGTATTTATCCATAATGGGCTACATTCGTAAAAATCATCCCAAAGCCACAAGGAGAAAAAAGAAAATTGTGTATCCAATGTTAAGAAGCAACAAGGAAAGATGTCGAAAGAGCTTTTAGAGTGCTTCAATCACGATTTTCAATTATACATGACCCATCATAATTTTGGAGCATAGATACATTGAAGCAGGTAATGGATGCAAGCATGATATTGCATAATATGATTGTCAAAGATGAATGAGAAGAATATGATATCAATTTTGATTTTTCATGCGATGGCCCAAGTAATGATGTCTTAACACCTAATTTTAATGGATATCATGAAGCTTTTAGAAGATATTTAGAAAGAAGAACACATATGTGTCAAAAGAAGATACATCGTCATCTTCAAGCAGACTTAGTGGAACATGTATGTGAACATTTTGGATGCAAAAAATAATGAAAATTGAACTTTATTTTAACAATAGGTTATTTTTGTTTTTTTATGTGTTTTAAAAGTTATTATTATTAATTTTAATTTGCATTATATTTTATGTATTTTAATTTTGAAAGTTAAATTTTATTTAATTATATTTTCACCCCTACTTTGCTTGCATGGTGACGCAAATATCTCTTCTTCTTGTGCCCGCATGAGTTGTTATTTCCCATGACACCATTCCACAACAGGATTTTTTTTCCTAGACATACAAGAAAAAAAATTACAAAAACATACAACTCCTCCCATTATTTACCAATACATACATGTTTACTATTCTCAGTGTAAATTTGGGTTGGGGGGGGACCCAAATTTACATTGTGTTTTTGAATTTTTTTTTGCAAAGCTTGTTGAGATTTTGGGTCCCCCAACCCGAATTCTCAACGTGATTTTTAATTTTTTTAAAGATTTAAAAAAATAAAGGAAATTAATAAAATTAGAGAATATTATGATATAATTTTTTAGTTACCATGTAGGTACTTAAATAAATTAGAAGCTTAAGGTAGTTGAACATGTTGTGAATTATTCTGAAGTTAAATTTGTGTGTTGTTGGTGGTTTTGTTTCGTTATGTACGTTCATTAAAAAATGAGAAAATTAATTAGTAGTCTTAGAATAAATTAAAAACACTGTGAATAAATAATTATTATATCTAAGTTATATAATACACATAAATTAAAACAGTACGGTGATGGAGATGAGAGACATAGAGACATATATAATAAACATAACATAATTAAACAAGAATAACGAGACATACTAAAAAATACAATTGAAACACAAAAATGACGAAACTAATGATAGTTTGAAAGATGTTGTGCAGGAGACATGTCTTCTTCCATTTAGGTTACTAGTTTGCTAAAAATAGCCAAAATTTATATTAGGCATAATCATTTCTAGTAATTGGATTCTACTAACATCTTTAACACGTCTTCATCATTTTTTCAACTCTATTATTTCATATTTGATTAATTTTTCTAAATATTTAACATGACCTGGCTATCAAAAGAACAATCGTTTGACCACCTATAATTTGTGAATTCCATAAGGGGAACCCCTAGAGGTGTAACTTGCTTGATGACATCCTTGAGTTTCTCGATGTTGCATCCTGAAGGAATGTCAAATCTTATTGGGTTTATTCCAGTGAAGGAGTAACCCAAAAACTCGTATTGGCGTGTTATGTTTCACTTCCCATTGTAATACAACATTGCATTATGAGTAGGAGTAATGGTGGATTGAAGTAGGTTGAGTATATCACCCGGTGTTCTATTGATGGTACATAATAATTCTATAGGGCCAACTCAATAATATTGCTCATTGCACATTAGCATTGTGTAAACATCATCATCATTTTTCAATTGTAGAGATTGAAAAAAATATTGTTGACCTATATCTATGAATGATTGTTGGTAGTAGATATCATCCACAACGTGGTCATTGGTTAGCTGAAGGGTGTTGTGCATTCTACTCTTGAGTGTCTCAAAAGAACAATCATTAGGAACTCACATTGCTTTTGAAGTAGGACTTTGAAAATAAATACTAGTTTGGTTGTGAATGATTGATCCATTGGAAAAATAAAGGCTAATCTCGAGTTAGCAATGGTTTGACTATTTGTTTCTTCCAAGGATACCATAGTATTGGGATTGAATTTGGTTTGTGAATGTATGTTGTGTGCAATTATGTGGTTGTATTGAGGGTGTTTTGTGTTATTTATAGTTGTTTGAACATTTGCCCTGCTGATGTGTATTAGAATCTCATAAGGTTAAAATTATGTTTCTGATAGAGGCTTGTCTAGAATCCAATGTTGATTGAGACATATCATTATTTTATATAGTGCATAGTGTATAGTGTTGTCAATTTAATGTTAGTTTTATTGGTGAAGCATTTATTGTTTTTTTTTCCGAGACATGTGTAAATTGTAAAGTGTTGTCAATTTCGACTGTGATTTTATCCTGCTACTTGGTGCAGCAGACGTCCATTATAACTTTTAAAGTTAAAAAGAGATTGTGAGTTGTCAATTTAATGTCAATTTTGTCGGTGAAACATTTTTTTCTTCAGAGACACATGTAAATTGCAAAGTGTTGTCAATTTTGACGTGTGATGTTACCATGCTATATGCTGCTCTAGAAGTGGGTAAACTGGAAATTGTTAACATAAACTTAAACAAAAAATTTATTTCATTACGTAAAGTAATCACTGAACACCGACATAGGACACCACAGGAAAACCTCAAAGCAGAAACAACTAGAACATGGATCATCCCCAGATTAGCAACCTTGTTTGAATATTGGTTCATAGGAAGAAGACATGTTACTTCCTTTTGGTCCAAAAGAGAATTCACTATCACTATCATGGCTTTTGACCCAACAACTCTCGTATTCATCTGATAGGTCATCAAGATTGGAGGTTGAGCCATGTTGGTTGTATGGGTTATTGTTGTCACAAATTAAAAGAAATAACTCCATAAATGGTAGTGTTGAGTTGTTGTAAAAATTGTTGAACATTTGTCAAACATCAAGATCATCTCCCAAAATAAAATATGTGTACATATATGGTTGTCCTGACTCAAATATGGGGCATCGAAAGTGGAGATGTTGGATATGTTGGTGTGGTTCAATGTTTAGTTTTTGGTGGACAAGTTCAAGCAATTATGTAAAGGTTATCGCCTTGTTGACCATCAAAGTTTTTGTATTGTTACTAATGCAGGTGGTGGCCTCATTAGTGTTGCAGATTTGGTCGTTGTAGTAAACACAAACATATGCAGTTGGATGACACATTGGGGTTGAGATGAATATTTGAAAGTTCTAGGAATGTTTTTAGCTGGTAGTGGTATTTGTAGGTGTTCACTATGCAGTCACATACACTGGTAAATGGCATGTGAGTCTATCTAGCACATAGCCTCAAGATGTGATAAGGGGCCTCGAGATGTGATAACGGTGAGTACGTTGAATAGTAATAATAAAAAACCATTGTTGGTCACTTAAACATTGTTACAAGGGTCAAAATCATAGTCTTTTTTTGTTTTTTTCTCTTAATTTGATGTCATTATCGATGAAACTGTTGCATGATATTTTTTTTTGGATTCTTTGACGTGAAAACTAAGAAAAAAAATGTGACATGGATATTTTTAATGTATTGGAGATAATTTTAAAAAATTTCATAACATGGCAACTTAAACATTGTTTCAAGGGTCGAAATCATAGTTTTTTTTGTTTTTTTCTCTTGATTTGAGGTTGTTGTCAATGAAACTATGGTATGATATATATATTTTTTGGATTCTTTGACTTGAAAAATAAGAAAGAAATGTGTCACAGATATTTTTAATGTATTGGAGATAATTTTAAAAAATTGCATAGCATGACAACTTAAACATTGTTTCAAGTGTCGAAATCATAGTTTTTTTTCCTCTTAATTTGAGGTTGTTGTCGATGAAACTATTGCATGATATATAATTTTTTTGGATTCTTTGATGTGAAAAATAAGAATAATATGTGTCACGAGTATTTTTAATGTATTGGAGATAATTTTAAAAAATTGCAAAACATAACAACTTAAACATTGTTTCAAGGGTCAAAATCATTGTTTTTTTTCGTTTTTTTTTCTCTTAATTGGAGGTCGTTGTCGATGAAACTGTTGCACAATATTTTTTTTTAGATTCTTTGACATGAAAAATAAGAAAAAAAATGTGTCACAAATATTTTTAATGTATTGGAGATAAATTTAAAAAAATTACATAGCATGGCAACTTAAACATTGTTTCAAGGGTCGAAATCATAGTTTTTTTCGATTTTTTCTCTTAATTTGAGATCGTTGTCGATAAAACTGTTGCACAATATATATTTTCTTTTGGATCTTTGACATGAAAAATATGAAAAAATGTGTAACGGATATTTTTAATGTATTGAAGATAAATCAAAAAAAGTGTATAACATAATCACTTAAACATTATTTGAAGGATCGAAACATAGTTTTTTTTTTGTTTTTTTCTTTTAATTTGAGATCATTGTCGATGAAAATGTTGCACGCTATATTTTTTTTTTGATTCTTTGATGTGAAAACTAAGAAAAAATGCGTCACAAATATTTTTAATGTATTGAAGATAAATTAAAAAGATTGCATAACATGACCACTTAAACATTGTTTGAAGGGTCAAAACATAGTTTTTTTTTTATTTTTGACTCTTAATTTCAGGTCATTGTCGATGAAACTATTGCACGATATTTTTTTTTGGATTCTTTGACATGAAAAATAATGAAAAATGTGTCATGGATATTTTTAATATATTGGAGATAAATTTAAAAAATTACATAACATGGCCACTTAAACATTGTTTGAAGGGTCGAAACATAATTTTTTTTAATTTTTTCTCTTAATTTGATGTCGTTGTCGATGAAGCTGTTGTACAATATATTTTTAATGTATTGGACATAAATTAAAAGAAATGCATAACATGACCACTTAAAATATTGATTGAAGGATCGAAATCATAATTATTTGGGATAAGCCGTTTGAGATGGTTTTTATAGGTGTGAAGACACTGTGCGTGTCATTGTGTGAAGTACTATTCAAATATTGTGCACATCATTGTGCAGCGTCGGGAATCCTGCAGCGATACTGTATGCGGCACTGTTCACATAACTGTGCTCACCAGGAATCCTGCACATACACTATGTGTGTCACTGTGCTTGTCAGAAATCCTACAAAGACATTGTTCATGGTACTGTAGACGCAATCTTGATTGCTAAAATTGTCAATGCGATAATGACCATTGGATCTATCTGTAACAAATTCTCATATCACGACACTATAAATTTGTCTCGAAACGTATTCTTCTACACACATAAAACCCTTCACCAACAAAATTTCAATTCACTCCAAGACATATACCTTATTCACATGCATCACACCATATTATCACCATGTCAAGCATAAACGAAAATGTCACTATCGTATTCCACTATGATGCCTATGTAGCCAAGTGTGATGTTGGCGTAGAGTTTAAGGGTAAAAAAAAAAGTACTTTTTTCAATGAAGACAGGCATGACCTTCAATGCCTTGAAAACAAAAATCCAACGGGAGATGGGCCTAAACCAAGGTTAAACCATAACCACAATTATTTATCGATATCTCTTAACTGCAGGGTCTGAAATGTTCCATTACCAAACTTTTACCATCAATGACGATGATGATATTGATTCGATGTCTATAACCGACATCAATGCTCAAGTGACTTTCAGTTGCTCGTACAATACGAACAACAACCTTCTTCTACCACCAATGTTGAAACAACCATTTCATCACCATAAATTCACCAAACACAATATAATGACTACCATACTCAAAGCTACCATGAAGGCTCATCTTCTTACACACCAATCCCATACATGCCCAGAAATTATTGTTACATCCTCCATTTTGAACCCACCGAATTTGATGCACACATTAACTCATACACACAACTGCTTAATGGATCGTCAAACTACTGTGTGACGGCTCCCCAACTTTTGAACCTAAATAAGTCGTCCCACCTAGATGCCTAACTAACTACTGAAATCCATGTTGCTCAATCTCAAAGCAACAAAATGTCACACGACTATCATGCTAAAAATAGGTTGTTGGATGAAGTAGTTGGTGACTTCAATGACCACAAAGATGAAATTTTGATGGACAATGACGACAACAACATCAATGACAACGACGATAATGACATACAATTTCTTTTCCAACCGACAACAACTGAAAATGTCTATCGTCCATATCCAAATTGCACTGATGTTGGTGACAACCAAGTGGTCGAGAACCCTAACTATAGGCATTTTTTGGACCAACAACAACAATCTGATTCGCAGGATGGTAAGCTATATGTTGGTCTGTAGAAGCAAACTTCATTGCTTCATGATGATGAATCAAGATTGATTCATGATGATGAATCAAGATTGATTCGAGGTGTTTTGATGATAACAAAGATGATGACAAAAATCCCAAGAGAATGATTTCAAGATTGAGTCAAGAACAATTCAAGAATCAAGAGAAAGATTCAAGAGAAAGTTTCATCAAGAAGATTCAAGATTCAAGAATAATCAAGATCAAGATTCAAGACTTAAAGATTCAAGAATCAAGAGAAGACTTAATCAAGATAAGTATTAAAAAGTTTTTTAAAACATTGAGTAGCACAAGAAGTTTTCACAAAATCATTACCAAAGAGTTTTACTCTCTGGTAATCGATTACCAGATTGTAGTAATCGATTACCAGTGTTTTAAAACGTTAAGATTTTCAAAATTCAAAATGAAGAGTCACATCTGTTGATGTGTAATCGATTACACCTTTATGGTAATCGATTACCAATGACTATTTTTGAAAAATTCGTTTCCAAAAGTCACAATTCTTCAAGTGACTTGTTTATGAAGATTCTTTCAAAAGTCATAACTTTTTAAGTAATTAGTTTTAAAGGAATTGCCAAGAGTTACAAGTTTTTGACTTGAGTCATCAAGAAACTATAAATATGTGACCTTGGCATGAAACATTCATTCATATCAATCATTCTATCTTTCAATCTATCTTTCAACATCTTCTTTCATTTCTTTCAGAACTTTCTGGTTTCATCTTCTCTTCATCTTTCTAAAAGTTTTTGTTCAAAACTTTCTCTTCCAAGAAAAGTTCTTTGTTCAAAAACTTGTGCTATTCATCTTTTTCATTCCCTTCTCCCTTTGCCAAAAAGAATTCGCCAAGGACTAACCGCCTGAATTCTTTTTGTGTCTTTCTTCTCCCTTTTCCAAAAGAACGAAGGACTAACCGCCTGAATTCTTTTGTGTCTCCCTTCTCCCTTGTCAAAGAATTCAAAACAACACAGTCTGAGAATTCTTTTGATTCTTCCCTTTCCCATAAACAAAAGATTTCAATGGACTAACCGCCTGAGAATTCTTTTGTTTCCCCATTCACAAAGTTTCGAAGGACTAATCGCCTGAGAACTTTGTCTTAACACATTGGAGAGTACATTCTTTGTGGTACAAGTAGAGGGTACATCTACTTGGGTTGTTGACTGAGAACAAGAGATGATACATCTCTTGTGGATCAGTTCTAGTGGAGGGTACATCCACTAGGTTGTTTAAAGAGAACAAGGGAGGGTACATCCCTTGTGGATCTTTGCTTGTAAAGGATTTTTACAAGGTTAAAAAGAAATCTCAAGGACCGCAGGTCGCTTGGGGACTGGATGTAGGCATGGGTTGTTGCCGATCCAGTATAAAACTCTTGTGTTTGTCTTCTTCTTCCATACACTCTTTATTTTCCGTTGTGCACTTTAATTATTGCTTTTACTTTTGGTAATATTAAGAAGGATAGATTTTTAATTAGTAAAGGTTCGTTAATAATTAATTCAACCCCCCCTTCTTAATTATTCCAAGGCCACTTGATCCAATATGGTCAACGATTCCGTTAGTTGAAGGACCTCAAACACGCAATCAAAATGTGACATATTAAGAACCAAGTCACTTTCAAATACAAGAGGTGTGCGAAGGATACATGGGTCTTATGTTGCCGAGTTGAGGGGTGCCAATGGAAACTTAGAACGTTTGAACGAAAGGATTTAAAAGTTTGGGAAATTAGAATGATTGACAGTCTTGGCACATGCGTCATGCCTACCATTTCACAAGATCATAATAAGATAGATTCCACACTCATAGGAAAAAATATCCTTGCAATGGTTGAAGAAAACGAGCAACTAATTGTTCCTACATTCATCGCATCCATTAGACAAGAGTTTGGATACACCATCACATATTGAAATGCATGGCTAGCAAAACAATGGGCGCTCGAGAAGGTATATAGTAATTGGGAAGAGTCATACAACCTACTTCCCAAATATCTACAAGCTTTGCAACTATTCGTCCCTGGCACAATTGTTAGAATTCAAACTATACCTGCACTAGACGAATCAAGCCAACCAATTCCAAACAAGGTCATATTCCATCAACGTTTTTGGTCATTCAAGGCATGCATTGATGCATTTTCATTTTGTAAACCCATTGTGCAAATCGATGGAACATGGTTTTATGGACAATACAAAGGAACACTATTAATTGCAGTTGCACAAGATGAGGCTAACAACATATTTCCAATAGCATTTGCCACTGTCGAGGGTGAGACAACAGATGGTTGACACTTTTTTTGCAAAACTTGAGAGCCCATGTCACACCATGACATGGTATATGCTTAATATCTCATAGGCACGAGTCAATCAAAAGTGCATACAGATGACCAGATTGGGTGGACAACAACTCGTCACATGTGTTTTGTTTTTGTCACATTGGCCAAAATTACAAAAAACAATTCAAAAGTGAGGACAAAAGAAAAAGCATCTTGAGTATGGGTAAGATATTTTTTAAAATTTTAATTCACAATATTTTATTATTTAAAATTAAACTGACAATCAGATTTACATTTTTTTTCAAACTATAGGGTATGTCATGACCTAATTAGAGTTTTTTTGTCACTATCGAGAGTTACAAGAAGACAACCCACACGACACTGCCTGGATAGATCAAATACCAAATGAGCAAGGGACCTTGGCATGTGATGATGGAAAGCGGTGGGGACCCATGGCCACTAATTTGGCAGAGTCACTAACCTCGGTGCTAAAAAAAATGAGAAATTTTCCAATCTCTGCCTTGGTCAGAGCCACGCATGAGAAGTTAAACAAATATTTTGTTGACCATGGGACTCAAGCTAATGCAATGATTGCCTCCGAACAAGTTTACACACTTATTGCGGTCAAGTTCATCACTGAAGAAGAAACTAAGTCCAACATTCACTTTGTTCAACAATTTGACTGCCAAAGCTTTCAGTTCCAAGTTAAGGAAATAGTGAATTCGAGAGAGAGGCTTCGAATGAAAAAATTCACTGAGGCTGGATCAAAGAACATGTGATTGTGGGAAGCCTCAAAAGCTACACATGCTGTGTGCACATGTCATTGCTGAATGTAAGCACATCAATATAGATTACTTACAATATGTTAGTCCAGTGTATACATTGGATTATGTGTCAAGTGTTTACAAAGTCCTGTTAATAGACATGCGTCATCATGATTATTGGCCACCATATGAAGGATCACAATTATGAGTCAATCCAGTCATGAGGAGAAATAAAAGAGGTCGACCAAAATCAATAAGAATACGAACTAATATGGATGAGAGAGAGAAAGAGGTCAACCAAAATGTTGTTCAATCTACAGGCTAGTAGGTCATTCAAAAAATAGGTGTCCCCACCTTCTCGGAAGTTCTAGTCAAGCAAATTAATTTTTTTTTGTTTACTATCAATGTATTTCATTTCACACTATATATAAATTAAAAAAAAATCTTCAACGGTAGTGTTTTTAACTAATTTTCTTTAACTTTATTATCTTTTCCAATTTTTTTATTTTTTTTAAATCTTTTAAAAAAATTCTATAAAAAAATTAAAAATCACATTGAGGATTCAGGTTGGGGGACCCAAATTCTCAACGGGTTTTGCAAAAAATTTTCCAAAACCCAATGTAAATTCGGGTCCCCCCCCCCCCCCACCTGAATTTACAATGAATAGTAAACATGTATGTATTGGTAAATAATGAGGGGAGTTGTATGCATAGTTGTGAAAACTAATCCAGTCATTGACCCAGTCGAGGTAGTGGGTCAATGGGTCAGTGGTCCAACTAGTGGGTTAGTAATTGGCCCGATTTGACATGATCTATATTAAAAAATTCAAAATTATATATGTATCTATTATATATATATAAGTATATAACTAATATTATTTGATTAAGAAAAGTTCATCCATAATTTCACACTCCAAAATAACAATTTAAGTATTAAATTTGATAACACAAGTGAAGTGCATAAATAATAAAGAGAGTGTAAATAGCAACTATCTAAATTAAAACACAAGTCTAGTTTTCAATAAATAAAATGAGTCAAAAGCCCAATTTTCTAGTAAACAAAAACATGTGGATAAACTTTCTGCACTCCCATTATTATTTTCTGTACTTCCCATTATATAATGAAAGGTCTATTATGAAATGCAATTAACCCTAAAAGAAGTACATGAAGCAAGCACGTGGATCCGGGCAAATTAGGCCCAAATAGAAAGCTTTCAGTAGTTTGAGAATAATCAAAAACCCTAATCCCCAATATATATAACCCTCTTTTCTTGTTGCACTATGCATCTTCCTGCTGCGCCTCTTCCTCTTCCTCTTCGATCATCACTGCTTCACGATGTCGCTGAAGTTTGACCCCTCCCAAGTCGTCAACATCTTCGTCCACGCTATTGGTGACAAGGTTGGCGCGACGAGTTCCCTCGTAGTGCAGCGATGGCAATGACAACAGCTTGCAGTGTGGCACTGGTCGAGTCGAGCGTGAAGATGAAGAGAAGGGAAGAGAGTCTTGAGTTGTCAAGCATGAAGATGAGCGTGAAGAAGAGAAGTGGTTGAGGTTTTAGGGTTGATTCAAAACAATGTCATTCTCCAATGTGATAATTTTTTTTAACGTGCACAATCCAATTCGGGTTTTTATAACCGGTTGGATCGACGAGTTTTAAGAAAATCGGTCGAATTTGACTTGATCATCCCAGATCACATGCATAAGCAGTCCAATCACGAAACCAACCCAATTATGCTATCTGATCCGTTAGATTGGTCCGACCAGCTGAGTCAAATCGGGTTTTGTATGTTTTGGTAAAAAAAAAATTCTTGTGTTGTGAAAAAAAAAAATCGAGCCAACACCACCCACGTGATTGTGGGACCCAACAACACAAAGCCTTCTCTTATTTTCGGTGTTCTCGCTTCGCTCCTTCTACTATCTTTAATTTTTATCCATGGCGGAACCGGAAGCGGAGTCTTTTCGGATGCTCCGGAACCTGACCCGAATCGTGATCCAAATCTCCACCCTCTCCTCCGCCGCATCCTTTGTGCCCATCCTCAAGCCCCAATGCTGCGACCTCGCTCGCCGAATAAGGTTCCTCGCTGCCCTCTTCCAGGAACTGCACGACGACATCGTTTCGAGCCGCGCGGTTCACTTCCTCGCGCTCGAAGACGCGCTCTTCAAGGCCATGGAACTGCTCCGATTCGCCACACGCGCCAGCCAGGTCTTCACGGTGTGTCGTTTTACATTGAAACGACGAGCTTCATATAAAAATAGCATTGCTTGGCTTAACAACACTGTCTTTTTCTTATCGGCGATTGTCAGTAGTTAGCTTTTTTTATTTGTAAATTTTAATGGTTAGTCTGTTATTTATTTGTTTGCGGTAGATTTGAATACGACCTATTTCTCCCTCTATTCACCCTTTACCACCCCGTCAACCTTATATCTCCGTTAGTAGTTAGGTTAACACAGTCTTTTTAACACACTTGGTTAAAATTGATGAGAAATTACTAAATAAGAAATGTTAGCAACACACATTCTGACACATCTTTCTTTTTGTTTGTAAATTATCAAATATTAGCTGAAATTTATTGAAAACTACACAATTTTTGTTGGTCTCATTATTTATTTAAAGAGTTTATCTTGATTTTATAGTTTTCTGTTTGAAGGAGTGTGTATCTTACAAAATTTCGTGGACTCTACCTCTTATTTAACGAGTCTCATTGTCTCACTTGTAATTTTGTAGTTAAAAAAAAAAATTAACCAATATTAGAGAATGTGTTAGAAAGTGTGTTACTGGCACTCCTTTTGCTCGTTTATGTTTGTTTTTGTAATGTTGTAAATTTGGATTTAATTTTGTGTTTGGTTCTGTGGATGTTGCTTGCAATTGCAGATACTGGATAGAGAGCAAGTTATGTTCGGATTCACTGATGTTGCTGTTCGGTTTGAACATGCATTAAGCATGATCTCCTTTGGCGAGCTTGATGTTTCTGAAGAAATTAAGGAGCAGGTGAATAATGTCTGTGAAGGACATGTTTTTGGATTGAGAACTTGATACTTCTACAGCAATGAGAATGTTAATTGTTTGTAATTTTGTGAAGGAGATTGAGTACATTCTAAATGTTCAGAAATAAGCTTGTTGATACGGTTTTTCTTATGCTATGAAGAATTGCTAATTGCTAAGAATGTGGTCATGTTTGGGACCAAACGCGCTAACTTAGCGCATTTAGTTCAACTTTTTGTTTTTTTTTGCTTATTTTTATCAGCTTAGGGAGAACTTATAAAAATGAGCTATTATTTGCTCAGAAACAATCGTTTTCAATATGCACTTGCTTAAGTGTTTTTTGTGTGTTTGGAATGAAATCATCAATGCAGGTCACTGCCTTTTCACCATGTTGAAGCACCAAAATACATGGATGTGGATTGTGGATCCCATTGAATCTGTCGCAGAATCATACATGCATTCACTCAATAAGAACTTATCACATTAGAACTTGTAGCTTGTTTTGATAAGCTTCACTAAAGAATTTATTGGAATAAGCTAAAAAGAGCTAACAGAAAAGTCATAAGCTACTTCAATAAACCTAATTAAATACTTGTTAAGTGTTTATATGATAAGATAAGCCCAAATAAGCTTTGTAATAAATCTTCCAAACATCCTCTAAGAAATGTCGTTTTCCTCGGTGTATTGGTCTTTACTTGTAGTGAGTTCATTAATTTCTCATTTGTCTGTGACTATGTCTTTTCGTTCTGTTTTAATTTTAAGGTCTTATTTTTCTGCTCCTGTTGTCATTTCAGGTTGCACTTGTGATCACTCAGTTTAGAAGAGCCAAAGCGCAGTTTGATCCGCCTGGTTTTCAGCTTTACGAGCATCTGTTGTTTGTTTACAACCAGAGCTATGATGTGAATACTGAAACTGCTGAACTACGTGTAATCTGTGAAAAGCTACAATTTCTCAATGTGGATGACATCAAGCAAGAGTCACTTGCTCTGCAAAAGATGGTTGTAGACAAGGGTGGCTATTCTCAGAAAAACATACATGATATGTCATTAGTAGTGCTGAAAAAAATTCAAGATTTCTTGGTGATGGAATCTGGAAACAATATTGTGTCACCAAGTGAGGATTTCTCTCATCATACTGATGAGCCATATCTAAAACTATGCCCACAATCACTGGTTATACCTGATGAGTTTCGCTGCCCAATATCTCTAGAGCTAATGAAAGATCCTGTTATCATTTGCACAGGGCAGGTTTGTATATCACTTTTTTTAATTGTCTTTATGTATGATAAGAGTTTAGAAGTTATTATGCAAAAATAGAAACCAAAGTTGCTCCTTTAATGTCTCCTTCACATTCATTTATCATATGATTTATAGTTGTTAGTTGAGTTTCCCTACATGGTAACCTATGAACACTTTTTGGTTTTGTTCTTTTTTATATCATTATTCAATGATGTGATCCTTATTATTAGACTTTTGTAAAACAGATAGTGTGTGTTTGGTTAAGCGTTGAAACCACGTTCAACGGAAAAAAACACGTGTTCCAATGCACAAAACCAAAAGCAATGTGAGGGAAGCTTTTTCTTAACGCCAGTTGCGTTGAGCGAAATGCATATGCAAACATAGCTTTAGTAACTAAGAATATTACATGGTTTTTAGTCCTGTGTGAAAAAGGGGGAAAGAGACCATGAAAGACATTGGAGGAAGTTGTTAGGAGGGATCTCATGGTAAATAATATCTAAAGATTTGGTCTTTAACTGAGTTGAATAATGTCATATAATCCATGTAACAGACCTCACCTAGTGGAATAAGGCTTTTGTCATTGTTGTAATCAGTAACCAAGAATGATGCTCTGTACAAAATAGAAGGGCAGTGGAGAACATAGCTCATGGAAAAAAAGTGATGGGAAATTCAAGCACTTTAGGTCAAGGAATAATGTACTCTAAGAACTGTGAATGAAATGAACTGCAAAGAAAAAAAAAAAGAAAAATTGTTCACCTATATTTGAGGGTTATCTACTACTAACCTTGTATTTTATAATTGTTGAAAAGGAGCCTTCATACAGTCATACAAAGTTGTTTAGTTCTTGGCTTTATTCATTTATTGCTATATTATTTACTTGGTAATATATTTGATATTTATGTACAAAATATTTTGAGTCCTGCTGAAAAATGATTTCTTCCCCAGTGCCCCCTGTCCCCCCGGTTTAGTGTGAGCTCTATGAATTCAATGCTGTTCACAGGTGTAAACACTGCATTCAAAATTTTGATGAGAAGAATAAATAAATAAGTTTGTGTTCTCTGCAGTATTATACAGTTATCTACCATTGTTAAGTTTAAACTTCATGGAGTTGTTACATGCTATATAATGTTGGATTCTTGAGAAAGTAATGCTAGTCAAGCTTTAAACTCATTTCCCATCCTCCTGCAGGCCATTGGATCTTTTTGAGTATTTTCACATCATATATGGTACAGGATCCAATGGCTGAGAAGAGTGTGACTTTTGGGGTGGTGATGGTGGTAAGTTTGGTCAGTGGCAGAGCTAGCCATTAATATGATCATGGTTTTGACTGGGGGTTTCGGATGCATAAAGAAAAAAAAAACTATATAAGAAATAGTGGGCTTTTAAAAAATTAAAGAAAAGGCTCCACCCCTAGTCTTGGTCTTGGGTAAGTTAATAGCAATACTCTTTAAAAACTAGAAGTATACTAGTATAGAGAATATGGACTAGTAAGATATTATTTAGAATTCATTCACATTTAGAAACTTGTAATTCTGTTATATTGACTCTTTTTGCAGACATATGATCGATCTTGCATAAAGAAATGGCTTGAAGCAGGGCATAGAACATGTCCCATGACTCAACAGATTCTTTCCACCTCCATCCTCATACCCAACCATGCTTTATATGGCCTGATATCAAGTTGGTGTGAGGCAAATGGAGTGGAACCGCCTAAAAGGTCAGGAAATTTATGGCTCTGTAAGACAACATCAGATGGCTCTTCTGAATTCATAGATCTTGATATCTTAGTGAGCAAACTTTCTTCCAATGATATCGAGGAACTTCGATGTGCAGTAGGTGAGCATTGTATCAAAATCGAACACATTTCTTCACTTCCTCTGTCTTTCTCTCTCTCTCTCTAACACACACACACACATACACAAAAAAAACAATATTGTGGAAGACAGTTTAGAATTGTTGGTGATGCCCATCAAATTTTGTTTGGTTAATTAGTGGTAGAAATAGGTATATGGAAGGATGAAGGGTTATTGTTTGTAGTTATTAAAAGCCTTAACAGCAGGAGGCATTTGCAAACAATATATTGATTATTGTGGTAATAATGTGGTTTAATGGGTAGGATTGCTAGCTGTTTGGGTTCTGGGAACAGAACTTATGACATTAGTAATTTTTACTTTTTTAGATTGGTGGGTTTAGGGAAAATCAGGGTCAAGTCAACTAAAGATTTGAGGGGACAGTTTTTTGATGATGCAAACCAATGAAATTTGATGAAAATGTGAAGCAGAAGATAAGATGAAGAAAATAAACCATGACATCAAAGCTAGACTAATAGGATTTGCATGCAGGATAAGAGTTTGAAATAAATAATCAATAGGATTGCATTATGCTGCTATTCCTTCTCTGGGAAAGAAAGTATTACTATGTCTTAAACAGACCTATATTTTGTTCTGCCTTAAGTAGAAATAACTGAATAAGTCATAAATCATATTTCTTTTAGGATTTTGACTATACTAATACTTATTGTTACCATAAAATAATTATGATTGGTATGGTCTTTGCAATATTGAGGGCGAGCCCTGGTGCAGCGGTAAAGTTGTGCCTTGGTGACTTGTTGGTCATGGGTTCGAATCCGGAAACAGCCTCTTTGCATATGCAAGGGTAAGACTGCGTACAACATCCCTCCCCCATACCTTCGCATAGCGAAGAGCCTCTGGGCAATGGGGTACGAAGTTTTTTATGGTCTTTGCAATATTACAATCACCCCTCGCTCAAATCTAAGCCAAAACATTAAGCTGATTTGATCTTAAAGGCTCATGCTTTCCTGTGTTCAGTAATCCTCTGAGCACTGGACAAAACTTTGGTACTGTGAAATTACTGCTGCTGTAAAGTGTAGTATTAAAAATAATCCTCATATTTCAAAAGTTCTACTAAAATGACAAAAGGTAAATGAAGGATAAAGAAATACTGGGCTATAATACAAAACTTTGGCTTTTGTTTTCTTAGTCCTAGCTTCCTTATTTTTCCTGTGGTTTTAACACTTCTACAAACTACAAAGGACAATGTTTTCTTTTCTTTTTTTCTTGTGTGTGCATGCAGGGATTATTTTATTTAAAAACAATTTATTTTCTGCTTTTGTTCATAAGCATGATTTAATGTTAGATTGTACCATTCTCAAAATTGCTAAGCTTTTCTCCATAGTTCCAAGTATGATGGCACCTACAACTGGTGGCCTGGTGAACTCCATTGTGGGTTTAATGCAGAGACAGGTTCAAATGTTTCTCTGTTTTCAAAGAAATTTCACTTTGCTTGTTGACATCTTTTTAGTTTGAGAACAATGCTTGTTTAGGGATCTCTCAAATCACCAGCCTTGTATTTCCTTTGGATTATATACATTGCCTTTATCCTCATTTTAATGCAGGGGAGCTCTGACTTCTTGCCAAGCAAAATAGTCAAAATCGAATGCTGATTGCTGAAGCGGGTGCTATACCCCACCTTGTTGATCTCCTCTATGCACCTGATGCTGGCACCCAAGAGCATGTAGTTACTGCTCTCCTGAACTTGTCTATCAATGTGGATAATAAAGAGCGCATCATGGCTTCAGAGGCTGTGCCAGGCATCCTTCATGTGCTAGAAAATGGTAGTATGGAAGCTCAGGAAAATGCAGCAGCCACCTTTTTCAGCCTCTCTGGGGTGGATGAGAACAGAGTGGCAATTGGTGCGTCTGGAGCAATCCCAGCATTAGTTACTCTATTTTGTGAGGGAAGTCAAAGAGGGAAGGTGGATGCCGCAAAAGCACTATTCAATCTGTGTTTATCCCAAGGGAACAAAGGACGAGCAATTAGGGCTGGTATTGTCCCTAAGTTGATAGAAATGCTAACAGAACCTGATGGGGATATGAGGGATGAGGCAATGACAATAATGGCTGTAGTGGCTAACCATTCTGATGGACAAGCAGCAATTGGATCTATGAATGTTGTATCCACTTTGGTGGAATTAGTCAGTAACAGATCTCCTGGGAACAAAGAGAATGCAACTTCAGTGTTGCTTCTCCTATGTAATGGAGACCCTTTTTATTTGTCCATTGTCAGTTCACTTGGGTTGGTCAATCCTCTCTTGGACCTGGCAGGAAATGGTTCAGAAGGGCCAAGCGGAAAGCTTCCCAGCTTCTAGAGTTGATAGGAAACCATTGAGACTATACTTGGAAAACTGCCAGCTAGATTTTAGGTGCATCTGTTGCTATTTTATGTTACAGCAGATGGCAAAGATAGTGATTGTAGATGTGATTTATACAATAGGTTACTATAATATAGGATCCCCAATATTTCCTTTTCATTTTTTAGTTTAAAGGAAATTTCCATTTTACTCTACCAATCAATCATTTAGTTGAATTGAATCACTTGTGCTGTAGAGCTTGTAGGAAGGGTTAAGGTGGCTGTTAAACACATAGTAGAAATACAGATATTTGTAATCAGAAGAAAAAATTGTAAACTTCTTCATCCCAAACTCCTACTGACTTAATGGCATTTTGTTTTTTTGAAATGAAATGTCTTCAACAGTTGTTTAAGCCTAATGTTTCAGTCTCACTTGTGATCAAGATTCTTGTCTTTCGGTGGTGAGTCTCAATCACATATCTTGGACCAAAAGGCTACAATATTATTATATTATGTTTCCCTTTCTTTGTGGGAGTGGCAAGTTTTTTCATGCAGGTCATCTCAAGAAAGAGACAGGTCTCGATGCCGATTTCCACAAAGATATAATAAAAATCATTGTTGGTAATGGGGGCATGGTTACGTGATTCATTATTCCTGGTTAGGATACCTGAATAACACTCTTTTCTTGTTTCGGCTGATGACATTATTATTCTTACAAAAAATGTATTTAAGAAAATAAAAGGGCTACGATGTCGAAATTTCAAAAAGGCAGCTATTGCGTAATGTCAAATAACACTTTCATATTTGCGATGCTAGGGACCGTGAAGGATCCTGTGTACTAAAACATTATCATGAAAAACAGTTAACCAAGTGGGTATTTTTTTTTTGGACTATTTAAAATGTTTCTTTGGACTATTAAATGTAATTATATATGTAAAATTTTAACTAATTCTTCTGATTAAAATGGAACAATTTTGCAATATGAGATTGTTTAAACTAAGTCAAGGGTAAACAAGGGGTAATTACGTAGTGTTGCAAAGGTGAATCAGCATCATGCAGAAAAAGACGCATTTCCACTACAACGACCGGGAATCAGGAAGAAATAACTCGATAGGAACGGCTTCCAACATGATTAGTTTGCCAAATTTGTGGCTGCTATCCGAAACTAATTTCATTTCCCACAATGCGTGCATGATCTCTCTAACAAAGCAAATTGCTCTACTGTCTTTCATGCTTTTGGAGTATGATCAAAACCCACTTCAAGGAAGGCGTGACAGGCACAAGTCTCCTAATAATGTTCTTTTATTGAGTGAATCCTTTCGTGCAAAATAATAGATAAGACTTGCTTCTATACAAGTATTTTAATATATATATATATATATATATATATATATATATATATATATATATATATATATATATATATATATATATATATATATATATATATAAATATATATATATATATATATATATATATATATATATATATATATATATAAATAAAAAAAATAGATACGTAATTTCATTAAAATCTTACATTTATCACGTTTAGCAAATAATATAATTTTAACAAATTTCATAAAGATGTATAATATTTTTTCATTTAATTTAACCATATGTTACTCTTTCCGTTCTCGTTTATAGTAAAAAAAATAACTTTTTTTTGTTCTTAAATATAAATAAAACTACTTTTGTCTTATTTAATAAGATTATGTTTAAAATATCTTTCATTTAATAGGGATTTTATGTTTAATATCAAGTTTCAATAAAGAATAATTTAAAAAAAAGATTTTTTTTAAAATTAAAAATGACACAATTTAAAGAAACTAACTTACGATCTTCAACGAAGATTAGTTACTGTTTTTGGAGGGAGTTACATATGTCATGGTTAAAAAAATTGTTTAATAAGTGTGAAATTATTATTTTTTTCTTATAAAAGAAAAAAGAGGAAGTATCATTTATCATTTACATAATATATATATATATATATATATATATCTTTTTGTTCTTTATCAATACAATAAAAAAGAGTTTACAGCCTTGAGCTCAATTTAGTCCAGACCACAAGTTAAATGGGCCACTATTTTTACATTTCAAATATTTAAAATTAATTTTTTATTCATAAAAAAAGAAAAATCTTGCCATTTTAAGACCTTAAATTCAGATTCAAGTTTTACCATTGCTAGACATAACCTATTTATTACTAAATATACTTCGTTTCCTTTTTTTTTTCCTTGAGCTCAGTTTAGACCTATACAGACTACAAGTTAAATGGCCCACTATTTTTATATTTTGAAAATTTAAGATTAATTTTGTATTCATAAAAAATAAAAATCGTGTATTTTAAAGATCTTAAATTCAAATTCAAGTTTTGCAATTGCTAAACATACCTTTTTTTTATTACTAAATATACTTTTCCTTTTTTTGCTAATAATTTTACTTAAATATCTTTTCTTTTCTTTTTTTTTCCTCTGCTTCACCCATTCACCATAAGGAAGTCCATATATGCTCATCGTGTATGTTTTACTTCATGCTCTTTAATCGTGAATATTACAACTAGTGGTGGCGTGTGTAACTACTATATCGAGAAATAATGCCCATAATGGTGGGAGCCATTTGAATAATTTGTTGTGAAAAATAATCTTCCCACTCTGCAATTGGATATGCTTAGCAATTTATTTTGGATAATAAAAAAAATACGAAGAACATATAGGGGTAGTTTAACAATTAGAGAGGGTACAATTTAGCTATGAACCTTCAAGTTTTTAATTCAAGTTCTGTTAATTTTACTCCAACCAAGTAAAAATGTAAGATAATTATCAATTGAGATAAATTGACAATTCATATAGTAATTTAAATCATTATAAAATAAAATCAGGATAGCTGGAGTGGGCCAAAATCTAATTTCGATTTTTCAAACCCAATTTATATTTTTTAGTTGGCTGAATGGGTGGATTCGACTCAATTTTATAGTCTTAATTTCAAGACACTTGGTTTAATTTAAGGTAAAAAAAAAAAAAAACCTTAAGTCTTTTAGTTATAAAGCCTAACAAATAGAGCTATTGCAAGAGTTAAGAAAGAGATGTCACTTTTTTTTTTTCCTTCTGGCCAAACAAAGAGGTGTCACTTTTAGGAAAGAGAAAAAAACGAAAAAAAATGCCAAATATTACCTTTAAAGTTGAATTTAGAACATAAAAAAGGTTGAATTTAGAAGCGTATAACATTTTCTCATCTTTGGAGCTGATTGTCCTATAGCTCCCACTATACTCTCTTTTTTCCACAACGTAGTTAGTTTTCTATGAAATAGTGGCCTAACTTTTAATATGTATTTACACATACTTTTTAATTAGGAAATAAAAGCAAGAAAAAGTGAGAAGAATAAAATCTAATAATTTGTTTTTATCAATGTCTGCATTTATGGATAAATTTCATTCTCTTCCAAATTTCTTTTCTAGATTATCTTTTTGTTTTCCACATAAAGGTGTAAAGAAAAAAAAAAAAACGAAAGGTGTATAGGTCGTTTTCACCCGTTTTTATAGTCCATTTATAATAGAAACGATGTCAACTTACAGTTATCTGTATTAGTAAAGCACCTATTTTCTTCAACTTTGAAAAATAACCTGCTTGCTTCATAAATTTTACGAA
Organism: Glycine max; assembly: GCF_000004515.6. Taxonomy (NCBI): domain Eukaryota; kingdom Viridiplantae; phylum Streptophyta; class Magnoliopsida; order Fabales; family Fabaceae; genus Glycine; species Glycine max. The sequence continues at coordinate 42,376,003 of NC_038254.2, read as the reverse complement.
TTCAATTTAATTTTGATTATTGTAATTTTTTATAAGATTTAATTTAATTGAGAGAAGATCATTAAAATTCGTTTGCAAAATATATTTAATATTTTAAAAGTTAATTTAATGCTTACTAATTAAATAGTTACAGTTAAAAATAATCCATCCGTTTTACAAACTCATATATATATATATATATATATATATATATATATATATATATATATTAATTTAGTTTCAATTAAATTAATAGAACCATCTGACCATCTATATTAAAGTTATATCCAACAAAAATAGCTGAAAGCACATAGCTGAAAACTAAAGTTGGTAGTTAGGTGTTGAAAAGTTAGCTTAATAAAGTATGAATATTGGGTAAAACTAGTTGTTGAGGTAGCAAGTAAAATGACAAAAAAATAATAAAATCATAATTTTTTAATAAAGATAATAAAGAAATTGAATAAATATGTTGAAGATAAAAATGAAAAAAATATAAGAAAACAAGTTAAAAGATAGCGTTTTAAAAAAATGCTACTTTGACTAACATTTTTCAAAAAATACTACAAATTATTTTAAAAATTTTTTTTTACTAAATAATCAAACAAATATTTTAACTTATAAAAAAAAGTTAAAAGCTGGCTAAAATTCCTTGTTGAACATAACCTAAATTTGGTGTCAACTCTCCTATCTATCTATCTATATAAGTAAATATCACTTGAAATTTTTAGAGTCATCAAATCAAAACTTTAATTTTACAATAATCATTAATTTGATTCAATTATGTAAATTTTACTGAGACAGTTTGGCATCATTAGATTGAAACTTTAACTTTGTTGTAGTCATCAGATCAAAACATTTTGAAAGATTATGAATTTTTAAAATAATGATTTACTATTTCTAATTATTATTATTATTATTAAACAGAAATAGAAAAAAATATTTAAAATAATTTTTTAATTTTAGAATATTTACTTTTAAAACACTTATTTAATATATGTATATTACTAATTTATGCACATATTTAAAATATTTTATATCTATATATCTATGTAAATTACAATAATATATATTTTATTTTTAATTTTTTAAAATATATTAATTTAATTTTGTGTTACAAATAAAATTATTACTATATTATAAAAATAAAATATGTAAGAATATGTTTTGATGAAAACAATTGTAAAGATATGATCCACTAAAAAATAATTGCAAACCTGTTTTAAATTTTGAAAAAAAAAATGTCTTAATTTGCATAATTTGGTTACTTTTAAGGGTCAGGATTTATATAACGTTATAAATCGTGATATACTTTTCAACTTCAAAATAAATAGTTATACTTTTTATTTTTAAAAAGTAAAAGATATATACTTTAAAGCTTTTTTATTTCTTTTTTATTTCCATTGAGTCAAACAATGTTACATATTCATTTATTGTCAGCACTAGATTAAATGCTAGGAGTATTATCAATTCATTTCATCAATTAATGTGTTCTGTTTATTTTGAAAGAAAAGAATAATTCATTCAATTTTTAAATTAATCAATAACGAATAAAATTGATTTATATTTAGTAACTTATTATAAAACATTTTAAATTTTATTGTAAACATGAATTGACATCATAATTATCACAATTAAAATTATTATTCTCTCTTGTATATTTTATATTCTTTCATGAAGTTTAGGGGTCAATTAGCAAGTGTATTTCTTCATTCTTTATCCCTTTTAATTTTATATAGATAAGAAATGAAGGATGATTAGACTAAGAAACTTCAGAAACATATTCATCAAACAATTGCAATAGACATGCAATATGCAAAAATGGAGTCAAGAGAAATTTTTTTCATGTTACTATTTTAAAGGTACGAAACATTAACCATTCATTTTTTTCATATCTTCTTTTTGCTAATCAATTATTGAGTATTAGTATCTATATTTTCTTCACAGTATTATTGAGTTATCTTTTTTTTAGTTCAGTATGATACTTTATCTTTTAAAAAATTTATTTTAGTCCTTTATCTTAATTAAAAGATTTGAAATGCTCATTCTATTAGGGTTAACATTACGTTGTTACCATCCACTCTTTTATGTGTTTTGTCTATTGTGCACCCCCTACCATTTTTTTTCTCAGATTAAACATTCCAAGTCTTCCTCCCTAAATCCTAGACCAAGCCCCAAGCCCCAAGCCCACGGGGAAGAACGAGTCTCCCCATGTTTGAAACGGTTCAATTTTCCACCACACATGTGATCTTGTAATCATCGTCACCAATGCCGACAAGCTCTACCGTGAGATGCACGTGAAGTACTTGAAATACACTAGAAGGGGGGGGGGGGTTGAATAGTGTGATGGATAAATACTTAATCTTTCGAAAAATTTTGAAGGCTTTTCTTAATTAGATATCAATGGATGAAGGGTTTCGTCCAAGGGGTTTGAAATGACGTGCTCAAAAAATAGTTCACAAAACTCGGATACAATAGTGTAGAAGTAGCTTATAGAAAATAACTAGTTATATAGAAGTAGTAAAGAGAACACAAAGGTTTTATATTGGTTTACCCTAACTCTTGTGCTACATCCTATTCTCCCTCAAACCATGAAGGATTCCACTAATCAATTCTTTGATTACAAACAAGTATTCTCTATGTTACTTCTAGCTACAACGAGTACTCTCTAGGCCACTCTTGGCAATACACTTAATATCCCCCTGAGATTAAGACTCAGGTATTCTTTGTCACTGAGCCACTCTTGGTTTTTACAAAAAAATATATGTTTGATAGAGAATGTATTCTAATCACTTAACGAGTGTTTACACAGTAAGCTTGAATACAATGAAACTCATTAACTTAGTGGAGCTAAGATTCACTCAATTTGCTCAATTTTCCTTTGTCCTGTAAAATTGATAGCGTTACGACACTTGTTCATTTTGTCTCAAGTTATTCTCTTATGATTCAACAAATTTAACATGAACATCTTCAAGCTTTATATAGACTTCAGAGCTTCAATATGTTGAGAGATCCCATCTAGTTGTTGTCTAATAGTTTTGGCGCTTGACACAAGGTCGTTTATTGTGCAGAGAAAGTGAGGACCACAAACAGTTTCTGCCGCATATCTTCAAAGAATTACAATCTGTGAATGTCGCCTAGTGCTTAGAGCTGACTTTCATCGTATGAATCAAAGGAAACATTAACAACATAGGACAAAAGGAATTAAGAATATCAAGACAAGGCAATTTAAATCTTCCATTTTGTGCGCTATGGCACGAGTGTCTTACTGAACATATGGACGTTACTTTCTGATGATTGTTTTCAGTACTTGAGAATCGAGTAATTGTTCCACTGCTTTTGTATTGTGAGCCAAGTGCTTAAGCACTTGTCTTCTCATTACTGGATGTTGATGCGGTATCATCCAATGACTGATACTTTGCCTACCGTCTAGAACCTTTCAGTTTATGCTTTTCCGTTTGTATCTTATAAAGATATATGAACTTGTAGCTTAAGTATGAAATGTTAATACATAAAATTTATACTTTGTTAACATAAAAAACATAGTAATTTAGTTGTTTGGTAGAGTCCAATGTAACTTGGACACAACTAGACCTAACTATCTCCCCCTTTTTTATGATGGAAAACACTATAAATTTTGATACCAATAATGATGAGAGAAAGAGATTAACATCATAGTATCAGAGTAGTTTAGATTGTACTGTCACATACTACTTACTCCTTGTTTGTGTCTCTGAAGAATATATCTTAGACATTCAACAAACTTGTTAATTGTCAGAGTATAAAGGGATCTTTCAAAAAACATAATCAAAGCAGATATTGCATAATTAGAGTAGTTATGTTATCATAATGATTGAGCATATTATGTGAAGATTAATGAGACTCTCCTTGAGTTCATCTTCTTATGCATGTATTAGAATATGTATTAATCAGAGCATACATAGTATATGTGTAGGAAAAAAAACATGAAAACACACATATGTGACCACTGTAACACTTGTTTTATTAAACTTGGCAGAGAGTACAAGTGTTTTATAAATCAAAATTCCTATTATACTTTCTCCCCCTTTGTCATTATCAAAATATATGGGTTTGAAGAGAAAAAGGAAATGACATTGGACATCATAGTCAACCCTCAGTGGCCGGAGGTGGAGGGTTTGATGGTGGTGATTTCAGGGTGAAGGCAAAGGCACAGACACATGATTTTTAGTGGTTGCAGGTGCAAGAGTAATGGTTGGTTGTGGTGGAGGTGGTTGGACGTATGGAGGCAGCCTTTGTTGCATTAACAAGTTCATGTTGAAAAGCACCGAGTCATTAAAAGACTTGAAGGATGACTCAAGAGTATTCTTTATCAAAAAATTGGTTTCCATGTGTTCAACAAGGAACCTTTTCTCCATAGTTTCTTCCAAGTTGGCCTGTTGAAGGTGCTCCTCAGACACACTAGTTGGAGCAACTATGGTCAGAGGGGTTATCTCTCATGGAGTATTGGAAGTTCTGATTGTTGTAAGTGCATCTTTAGGGATGGGTTAGTGATGTAAGCTCCATTGGAGCTTGTAGGCCTAGGATCTTCTTCATCAATGGATTTCTTTGCTTCTTGGAAGATGAATGACAGCGGAATGAAGAAGAAAGAGAGAGGGGAGATGCCACTTCAAGGAGAAGATGAGTCTAGAAGAAGCTCACCACCATAGGAGGCCATAAATAAGAGCTTGGAGGAAGAAGGAGATGAATGAAGGGAGAGGAAGAGAAGAGCACGAAATTTTGTGCTCTAAAAGAGCTCTGAAATCTGAAGTTTAATATTCAAATGATCAAAGTTCCAAAAATGCACACACAAGTCCTCTATTTATAGCCTAAGTGTCACACAAAATTGGAGGGAAATTTAAATTTCTATTCAAATTTCACTTGAATTTGAAATTGAATTTGTGGAGCCAAATTTTGGAGCCAAAATTTCACTAATTATGATTAGCAAATTTTAGCTATGGTTCAACCCACTAATTCAAGATCAAGTCCAAGATTCTCCACTAAGTATGCTTAGGTGGCATGAGGCATGTAAAGCATGAAACACATGCACAAAGTGTGACTATATGATGTGGCAATTGGGTGTAGCAAGCAAATGTTCACCTCCCCCTCTAATATTTAATTTGATTGGGCTTCTCCCAATTCAATTAAATTTATTTTCCAACACACACATCAAATATTCACTTAATTCATGTGAAATTACAAAACTACCCTTACAAAAACTAGTCTAGGTGTCCTAAAATACAAGGGCTGAAAAATCCTACATTTCTAGGGCACCTTACCTACATTATAGAGCCCTAAATACAAGGCCCAAAAATAATGAAACCTTAATCTAATATGTTCAAAGATAAGTGGGCTCATACTTAGCCCATGGGTCTGAAATCTATCCTAAGGCTCATGAGAACCCTAGGGCCTTCTCTTGCATCTTTGGCCCAATCTTCTTGGAGTCTTTTATCCAATGTCCTTGGGGGTAGGATTGCATCATTCCCTCCCCCTTGACAAGGATTTGACCTCAAATCCAGAGGTTCTTGAAACTCATGGATTCTTTCCACAACACTTGTAAAAAGAATAAAAATATATGTATTAGTGATGTTGGGTATGTTAGAGTACGGTAAGGACTGAAAACCCCTTTCCTAGCTATCTTCCCATGAGAGAATATAGTTCCTCACCAACTCAATGAGTGGTGCTACAAGTATAGAAAAATATGGGACAAACCTTTTTAAAAGTTTGTTAAGATATTGAAGCCCCAAATTTCCCTTATACTCGGTGGAGTAGGCCACTCAGGAATGACCTTTATTCCCTTATGATCCATGGGAAGCCCTTGATCACTATTTAAAAAGTTAAGGAAAGTAATGGAATAAAACATACCTTTTTCTTTATTTTCATGTTGATTATTCCTACAAAAAATTACAACAAACATAAGGTGTCCCACATGAGCACCTAGGTTTGCATTGAAAAAAAAAATAAGAACAAACCTACCTAATGAGTCCCTATGTACACAAATCATGAAGATGTTGGGTGCATGAGTGATTTTACAAAAAGAGTGTTGCACCACTCAACACATTCATCATACCACCTATCATAGGGATTTGGTGCCAAATAGTACCTATTTTAGGCACCAACAAAGCACAAGGATTTAAGCTCTTGTGAACCAAACCCTCATCCAACAACTCCTTTACTTGAGGAATAACCTTAAGCTCAAGAGGTATGGTGATGCTAAGGGATGTTTCCCTTGATAGGAGAAGGTAGAAAGATTGTTTAAGAATGAGTGACCTTTTAATATCACCTTGCAAAATGATTTTCCTTCTTAACAATCTTCTTGGAGGAATCCTTTTCCTTCTTTTCCTTCCCCTTGGCCTTTGAAGACAAGGCCTTACTATCCTTCTTTTTCTTTTGTTTTTCTTCCTCATCTCTCTTATCTTTCATAGTTAGTTGATCTTTGGCCACCTGTGAAGGTGTTTGAGGATGCAACACAAATTTAGTGCCAAGATGGGTGAGGGTAATTTCATTAGTTAGGCCATTGTAAATGATCTTCCTATCAAATTGTCATGGCCTTCCTAAAAGAACATGTCCTGCTTCCATGGGAACTATATCACAATTAACTTCATCCTTATATGTCCTAATGGAGAAAGGTACCTTTACTTGTTGGTTAACTATCATTTCCCCTTGCTCATTGAGCCATTGAAGTTTATAAGGTTTTGAGTGGGGAATGATAGTGAGGTTCAACTTGGAAACTAATCTTGTGCTACAACAATTGCAACAAGATCCACTATCCACAATGAGAGAACAAGTTTTATCTAAAATTTTGCATCTTGTATGAAAGATGTTTTCTCTTTGGGATTGAGATAGATCACAAGATTGACCTCCAAGGAGCCTTCTAACCATTAAGAGGTCACCTTCTTCATGGGGGTAGACTTTCTCACTAGACTCTTCACCCCTTACTTCATTTTCACTTCCACTAGAGGAAGGGCACGAAGTAGTCTCCTCTTGACTACTATAAATGTCTTGACCCCTCATGATCATGGTTTTCTTTGTGGGGCGTTGAGAGGCAATGTGACCTCTCCCAAGACATTTGAAGCATTTAATGTTGCTAGTCCTTTCTTGGGAACTAGTCTTAGGGGTGTATTTCTCTATGGTCCTACCCTTATCTTCCTTGGGTTTTGAAGGTGCAGCCCCTAAAATTCCATGGGTTTGGTCCTTCCTTGGATAAGAGTGAGAGCCATAAGATTTTGAAGAAGGTTTTCTTTTAAGTTGTTGCTCCACTCTTATACAAAGTTGGACTAGCTCATCTAGGTCCCTTTATGGAAGGAGTTCAACCTTGTCCCTCACTTCCATATTAAGCCCACTAAGGAACCTAGCTATGCTTGTTCTTTCCTCCTCCCTAAGTCCAGCTCTTAAAAGGAGTAGTTCCATTTGTCTATATTCTTCAACACTCATGCTCCCTTGTCTAAGCCTTTGGAGCTTGCCCATAAGCTCCCTTTCATAGTAGGAGGGAATATACCTCTTCCTAAGGGCACTCTTAAGATCATTCCAATACTCTACTGGAGGATCCCCATGAATCCTTCGTTGGAAGTCCACCAATAGAGGGCATACCCTTGAACACTAAGGGTAGCCAATGGAACTTTTCTCTCTTCGCTAATATGATGGCAAGCAAAGAGTTGTTCAACCTTCATTTCCCAATCTAAGTAGGCTTCAACTCTTTTCCATGGAAATATGGGAGGCTAATGTTAACCTCTTGAGGCCTTCTATCCTTTTCTTTTCTTTGGGAGTGATGTTTAGTATGTGAACTATGGCACCCTCTATAATAGTCGCTAAGTTCTTCACTTAAACTCTTGCAAGAGTCATGACTACTATAGGAGACATGTTTTTCTCTTTTCATTTCTTTCATTATTTTTCTTCTTTCTTCCTCTCTTATTTTCTCTCTTTCATCTTGACTTATTTCTTCCACTCTTTTTTTACCTTTTTCTTTTCTCTCTTGTTTTTCTTTCCACAACTTAAGGGATCTCAACTCATCTAATATCTTATACAAGGGGTCCTTAGGAGTAGAACCCTCACCATTAACACTAGATGACGAATGAAGACTCATGTTGGTTCCTAAGCTATGGTTCTTTCTTATTGGGGGTTTGAAAAAAAGGTAAAAGAAACTATGGTTGAAACTAGCCAAAATAAACACTAAAAGAGGTGTGAAGATAAGGTAAAAACTAATTGGTAAAAGGCAAGCTATCTAGGCGGTTTGACAATGGAGGGTAAAGGAAATAAGCTATGAAAGTAAGCAAGAAATTAAAGTGCAAGAAATGCAAACAAGGCGGATCCTAAGAGTGTTTGGATGACCTCATTTAAGGTTCCCAACAAAACACTCACTATCCTAAGGGAAAATTGCCTAAAATTATTATACACAAATGGAAGTAGGGTGACCTATTGGAGGCTCCCAACTTACTTCCAATGAAAGTCCTTTTTGTTACAAAGTTTGACAGCAAAGAAAATTGCCAATTACAAATTAAAAAAAAAAAGTCCTCAATTTTGGTGGTTATTCTCTTTTTTGTGTTTCACTCAATTTGGAGTGCTTATTATTCCAATAGCTCTTAAGGTGGTTGGCCCCTTGCTTCTTGACTCAAATTCTTCAAGGGATGACACCAATCCTCCTTTCCAATTCCCTATATGGCAACTCAAACAAGGAAACAAAGAGACAAGCAATAATCAAAGACCAAAAAAAGAGATGAAAGCTAAACCAAAAGAGTTTTGACAAGACAAATTTTCAAGGATGATTCAATAATTAAAGCAATGAAAAACACATAAAAGCAAGCTAGGACTCAAAGAGAAACTTAGAATGGCTCTAGAGTATAGTAAAAAAAAATACAAAAAAAAAACTCAAGAAACCTCTAGTTTTGGCACTTGTTTTCACAATAATTTTCAATTGAAATTTCAGAACTAGGATTGGTATAAAATAGGCACCAATTATAGAACAAATTTTGAGCCAAAACAACAAGCACACTTCCCTTTCACTTTTTTTTCCTGGACACTGATTTTTTTGCCAACTTGTGTTATTTTTCTTATTTTTTCCTTTAATCCAAATCGCTTGGTTCTTTTTTTATAAATTTTTTTCCAGATGTCTAGAAAATGAAGTAAAAATTTCAGCTCAAAACACATAGTGACTAATTCCCAGTAATTTATACAAGTTTGTATGTTCAAGTTGTCAGCACCAGCGATTTCAACCTAGAAATCAAGAGTAGTGTTTATGTTGCTTAAGGCTTGGATAGTTACAATTTGTGTTTGCTTATACTCAATTATCTTGAATAACATAATTCAAGAGAGCTTAAGACTTATTTGATTCACAAATCCAGCCACAACTCAACTTCATCATTGGCATCATGTAGGAAACTTAGAAAACAAAAAAAAAAAGAGTTCAACAACAAGACTACTTCTAGGAATTGATTTAGAACATGTTATGAACTAAATAACATGCATGAATTAGACTCAAAATTAAAAAAATAGGCTAAGAATGACAAGAATACATGAACAAATGTATCTAGAATTCAATAAACAAAATAAAAATTCAACACAAACTTAGAGCATAATGTGACAATTACTATGACTAAACATGACTCTAAGACAACATGGATTAAGTGATTTACACTTAGATTTTTGTGTTTTTTTTTTCTAATCAATATTTAGGAAGAAAATTTATATCTAAAGGTTCAGCACAAGAATATTATGAATGAAAATTGATAGAACCTAAAATCAACACAAAAACAAGATTCAAGAGTAGATCTACAAAATTTGGACCATAGAAATGCAAGAACAATTGTAGATCTAAGATTTAATCGGTTTATTTTTTTTGAATCTACTCTAAATAGTACCAAACCACAAGACAATGGAGGATATACATGGAGAATAAGATGAAGAACAAGGAATTAAAGAGAATTCACCGAACAAAAAGATAGAGGAAGCAAAAGAACATCACCTAGATGAAGATGCTCTTAATACCACATGATGTAAGCTCCATTGGAGCTTGTAGGCCTAGGATCTTCTTCATCAATGGATTCCTTTGCTTCTTGGAAGATGAATGGCAGTGGAATGGAGAAGGAAGAGAGAGAGGAGACGCCACTTCAAGGAGAAGATGAGTCTAGAAGAAGCTCACCACCATAGGAGGCCATGGATAAGAGTTTGGAGGAAGAAGGAGATGAATGAAGGGAGAGGAAGAGAAGAGCATGAAATTTTGTGCTCTAAAAGAGCTCTGAAATCTGAAGTATAATATTCAAATGATCAAAGTCCCAAAAAATGCACACACAAGGCCTCTATTTATAGCCTAAGTGTCACACAAAATTGGATGGAAATTTGAATTTCTATTCAAATTTCACTTGAATTTGAAATTGAATTTGTGGAGCCAAAATTTCACTAATTACGATTAGTGAATTTTAGCTATGGTTCAGCCCACTAATTCAAGATCAAGTCCAAGATTCTCCACTAAGTATGCTTAGGTGGCATGAGGCATGTAAAACATGAAGCACATGCACAAAGTGTGACTATATGATGTGGCAATGGGGTGTAGCAAGCAAATGCTCACCTCCCCCTCTAATATTTAATTTGATTGGGATTCTCCCAATTCAATTAAATTTATTTTCCAACACACTCATCAAATATTCACTTGATGCATGTGAAATTACAAAACTACCCCTAATACAAAAACTAGTCTAGGTGCCCTAAAATACAAAGGCTGAAAAATCCTACATTTCTAGAGTACCTTACGTACATTATGGAGACCTAAATACAAGGCCCAAAAATAATAAAACCTTAATCTAATATGTACAAAGATAAGTGGACTCATACTTAACCCATGGGCCTGAAATCTATCCTAAGGCTCATGAGAACCCTAGGGCCTTCTCTTGCATCTTTGGCCCAATCTTCTTGGAGTCTTCTATCCAATGCCCTTGGGGGCTAGGATTGCATTTAGGAAGTGACTTCAACCAGCAAAGGTTCAACTGCATCGACCTGAGGTCCAAGATGAACATGTAATTTTTTGAAGAACTCTCCAAATTCAAGCTTCTCCTCCTATTGTTTAGCCCCAACCTCCTTTTGCATCTATATTAGCTGACGGTTGAGCTTGTCATAATGTGGTGTTGGTTTCACCTTCTTCACTTGAGGCACAGTGATCTAATCCGAAGGGGGTGCAACTCTTCTTTTCTTAAATACCAAGCCATCTTCGTCATCCTTAGTCTCACTGAGTTCCCTTAAGCGATCTACAATGCATAATGGTTGTTGCTTCTTAGGTGTTGCCCTTCTGGTCACATGGGCCATTGCACTTGTTGCCTTAGGAGCAATGAGAGTAGGAGGTGGATACCGTGGAACAAGAGCAACTTTGGATGAAGAAGTGCCCATTTTCTTCTTAGTTCTCTTTTTAGCTTGAGAAGTAGTTGTGTTTGTGTCCACTCCTTCACTATCCTTAGCATTTTTCTCCCAAACTGCATCCAATGGTCATCTCTCCTAGTGTTGAGTCTAAACTCAAGATGAAGTTTAAAGAGAATGAAATCATCCACTTGGGGAGTCTGTTGAAAGAAGCCATCATCTATCATCTTCATCTTTGAAATGTTCTCTTGGTTGAAGGCTTTTTGCTTTAGTAAAAACACCCCGTCAAAGTAGATTTTGTCATGTACTTCCTCGGGTGTTTCATACAAGAACTTCCTGATGACGCCATGAGCCTCAAAGACTTTTGTTAGGACAAAGTTGTGGTAGATGTCCTTTTCAATGCTCTTGTCCTTCATCACTTCAGTTACAAAGCAATTGAAGAGAATTCGGGGCAAGTCAAAGGGAGTTTCCTCCATTAGATGGTACAAAATGAACTTATGGGCACTGGATAGGAAGTCCTTTGAGCCTTGTTTATGAATAATGGCCTTGTTAATGATCTATTGAAAAATCTTCGCCTTGCTCAGCAGAGTGCCATATTTCTTTGGCATGTTGGCCCAATTGGGTCCCCATAGGAAGTTTCCAATGTGGTCTTCTAGTTTATTGCCCTGACTGTTCATAAACTTTGTGCCTCTATGCTCACAGCAAATGGCTTGGGCAATCGTCTCAATAGTCAGCTTCACTATTATACCAAGAACCTTTTCAATGAAGTATCCTCCAATGAATTCATTCCTATAGACTTTGGCAGTTCTCCAGAACTTGCGAATGGGTTCAGGCACCACCACCTTGGGGTCCTCGAAGAAGTGGTGGATTCCGCACAACATGAGGTGGGCTTTAATGACATACTCAGCATTCTCCAATGACTCAATGTGAAGGAGTGCTCAATGTGATCTTTGGGTTCCTTGTCTTTTGTGGTGACTTCTGCATCAAGGATAATCACTAGGGCTGGTATTGTGATATGAACAGGTGAGCCATCTTTAGATGATGTAGACGAGGGTTGTTTTTGAAGTCAGGTTCAACTTGAGTGGCTTGGGTTTGGTTTTGTTTCTTGGCCATTGCTAGGGTTTTTGGAAGTTTCTGAAAAGAGGAGAAGTTTTGAGTGCAGAGAGGTTTATGTGAGAGAAAGAATGTGGAAAGTTTGCATAAGGTTTGACATTGAAAGTTTGAAGGGATTTATGATGGTGACAATTACGTGTTTAGGATAAAGAGAGAGAAAACATGGAGGGAAGATGAAATGAAGTTGGCTTTTTCAAAAAGAATCTAATTCTCTTTAGGTGACTCAACACAAAAACACTCAAAACGCTGCATTTTACTAAACCTGTGTCCAGGGTCATAATCCATATATTGGACGCATGTGTGTAGTGCACAGATACTAACTAAGTTCATTGGACGATAGGTCCTTTGGACTCCTAGTGGTGTGCTGAGGCTTTTCACATGGATTTGAAACTTCATTCCACAAGGGTCATGCCAAATCTTTTTATTAAAGAAATTAACCTATCTTTAGTAAGGGGTTTTGTAAATAAATCAACAAGTTGATCTTCTGTAGAAACAAACTATAATTCAACAGTACCCTTCTGAACGTGATCCCTTATGAAATGATGTTTTATTTCTATGTGTTTGGCACGTGAATTCATGATTGGATTTTTATAAATATCTATGGCAACAATGTTATCACAAAGGATAGGAATGTTACTCTTAAACAAGTTGTAATCTTCAAGCTGATGTTTGATCCATAAGAGTTAAGAACAACAACTTGCAGCTAATATATACTCTGCCTCTGCTGTTGATAAAGTTATTGTCCCTTGTTTGTTGCTCATCCAAGAAACTAAACATCCACCATGAAGTGACAACCTCCATTGGTGCTTTTTCGTTCCACTATGTCTCCAGCGAAATCCGCATTACAATAACCTAGCAACCTATATTCCTTTTGTCTCTTAAAGCACAAACCAAGGTTAGGAGTTCCAATTAGATATCTAAATATGTGTTTGACAGTAGATAGATGAACTTTTCTTCGTTCCTTTTAGAATCTAGCATAGAGGCATAATGTCTGGCTTGGACACAGCGAGATACAAAATAGATCCTATAATTCCTCTGTATGTCTTTTCGTCCACCTTCTTTGATTCTCCATCTAGTCTAAGTACAATGGTTGGATGCATAAGAGTCTTTATTTGCTTTACATCGTCCATCTTAAACTTTTTTCAGAAGTTCCTTCTCGTACTTGGTTTGATGTATGTATATGCCTTCATCTATTTGCTTGATTTGAAGCCCAAGGAAGAACTTCAATTCTTCCATCATACTCATCTTGAACTCAACCTGCATAAGCTTGGCAAAATCCTCGCACAAAGAGTCATTAGTAGCACCGAATATGATGTCGTCCACATATATTTGGATGATTAGGAATCGATTTCCATAATCTTTGTGAAATAGAGTAGTATCTACCTTCCCTATTATAAAGCCTTTTTCAGTTAAAAAGAACTTAACTTTTCATACCAAGCTCAAGGAGCTTTCTTTAAACCATACAAGGCTTTATTAATTTTAAAAACATGATGAGGGTAGATAGAACTCTCAAATACAAGGGGTTGTTCCACATAGACTTGTTCCTTGAAATTCCATTGAGAAATGTGCTTTTTACATCCATTTGATATAACAAATGATTGGACTTTTCTTTTTCTTATGGAAGAATTTTTTGGATGATTCGTTGAACCTAGAGGAGTTCTTGTTCTTACACATCTTTTTTATCTTTCTTGTGATCAAACTTAGCTCATCATCTTCTTCATCAGAGTCATCGTCATCAGATTCTTCTTCTGAAGCATCATTAACTGCAAGGGCTTTGGACGATGACTCTTTGGACAAAGTACTATGTTTTGTTCTTTGAACCATAAGGGCTAAAGACTTCCCTTTCTTTGTTCCTTCATCTTAAGTAAGCTCTTGCTCATGGACTTTAAGAATTCCGATGAGGTCTTGAAGAGTCATTGGATCAAGATTCTTGATGGCTCTTAATGTTGTAAGCTGCAGTTTCCACTTTCTAGATATACTTTGCAAGATTTTATCAATGTGATCATAATTATCATAATGTCTACCTAGAGAGCGAAGCTCGTTCAGAATGGTTTGGAAGCATCTAAACATGGTTTAGATATCTTCTCCCTCTTCCATATTGAAGAGTTCATACTTAAGTGTCAAAAGGCTAAACTTGTTACGTTGTACCTTAGAGGACCCTTTGTAGGTAATAGCTAAGGTGTCCCACATCTATTTAGTGCTTCTGAAGCTATGAACTTTGGAATACTTTTCTTGAGATAAAGCGCATAATAGGGCATTTCATTCATGGGAGTTGAGAAGAAACTTGGACTTATGTTCATCCGTCCATTTGTCCCTAGGGATCTCATTCCTTCGAGTGTTTAAAGAAATGTGATTGCCTTTTTCTACAACATCCCACATACCAATGTGAGTGGATTCAAAGAAGGCAATCATTTTTTCCTTCTAGTAGTCGTAGTTGGCTCCCTTGAACGTGGGAGGCTTGTTCACAACATATCCTTCTTCCATCATTTCAGGAGTTTTCTTTCCTCTACTCTATCAAGAGCTCAACCTAGAGGCCAAGCTCTGATACCAACTGAAGGATATGTTGTGATGGATAAATACTTAGTCTTTCAAAAACTTTTGAAGTTTTTTCTTAATCAGATATCAATAGATGAAGGGTTTCATCCAAGGGATTCAAAATCATGTTGTGCTTAAAAATTAGTTCTCAAAACTTGGATACAGTAGTGTAGAAGTAAATTATAGAAAATAACTAGTTATATAGAGGCAGTAAAGAGAATACAGAGGTTTTATACCGGTTCACCCCAACTCTTGGGCTAAGTCCAGTTCTCCCTTAAACATTGAAGGGTTCTACTAATCAATTCTTTGATTACAACCAAGTATTCTCTATGCCAATTCTGGCTACAACGAGCACTCTCCAGGCCACTCCTGTCACTACACTTAATCTTCCCCTAAGATTAAACCTAAGTATTCTTTGTCACTAAGTCACTCCTGGCTTTCACTAACAATATATGTTTGATAGATAATGTATTCTAATCACTCAACGAGTGTTTACACAGTAAGCTTGAATACAATGAAACTAAAATTCACTCAATTTGCTTAAGTTTCCTTCATCTAGTAAAATTGACAACATTACAACACTTGCCTGTTATGTCTTAAATTATTCACTTATGATTCGACAGACTTAACACGAACATCTTTAAGCTTTATATAGACTTCAGAGCTTTGACCCGTTGAGAGATCTTAGCTAGCCATTGTCTAACAGCTTTGGCACTTGACACGAAGCCGCTACTATGCAAAGAAAGAGTGGGGACCACAAACACTTAGCATATCTTCAGAGAAATACAATTTTTTAGTGTTTCCTAGTGCTCAGAGTTGACTCTCATCATATGAATTGAAAGAAATGTTAACAACATAAGACAAAAGGAATTAACAATGTCAAGACAAGACAATTTAAATCTTTCTTTTTGTGTGCTATGGCACGAGTTTCTTAATGAACATATGGACGTTATTTCTGATAATTGTTTCAGTACTTGAGAATTGAGTAACTGTTCCATTGATTTTGTACTATGAGCCAAGTGCTAAAGCACTCGCCTTCTCATTACTGGACGTTGATGCATTATCGTTCAATGACTGATACTTTGCCTACCGTCCAGAACCTTTCAGTTTATGCTCTTCTGCTTGTATCTCATAGAGGTATATGAACCAGTAGCTTAAGCATGAAAGGTTAATACATGAAATTTATACTTTGTTAACATCAAAAGCTTAGGGATTTAATTGCTTGGTAGAGTCCAATTTGACTTGGTGATAATGATGTCAAATCGTCTCAAAACAAACTAGGATTCCAACAATTCCGCAATATAGGAATAACCTAGGTCGACTCAAAGACACAATCCAATTAAGTTCTAACTTCAATCTACTTATAAATCAGAGCAAGGGATTTCATCGAACATGTTGCAGACAATTAAAAATTGAAAAGCATAATCATAAAAGTTAACATGTTTATAAAGCCGATTTAAAGAGCATCTATCTAATTCACCAAATCCAAGAAATTCAAAATATCACAGTTTTCTGAAGATGATGACCCTATTATGAAGTTTTAGTCAATCTAATTAGAGGTAATTTAATCAAAATAATTGTTGGAACAAGTGGCCTCGGAATAATTAAGAAGAGGGGGTTGAGTTAATTATGAACGTGTCTTGACTAATTAAAAATTTATCCTTCTTAATGTTACTAGATTCAATTAGGCTTTACTACTAAGTTATGACAAAATGAAGAACAGAAACAATAACTTAGACAAAAGTAAAGTGAAAATAAAAAGTGCACAATGGAAAAGTAAAGAGCGTAGGGAAGAAGAAAGCAAACACAAGTTTTATACTAGTTCGGCAACGACCCGTGCCTACATCCAGTCCTCAAGCAACCTCTTGAGATTTCCTTTCCTTGTAAAAATCCTTTACAAGCAAAGAGCCACAAAAGATGTACCCTCCCTTGTTCTCTTTGAACAACCAAGTAGATGTACCCTCTACTTGAAGCGAACCACCAAGGATGTACCCTCCCTTGTGTTCACTATTACAACCAAGAAGCTACCCGCTTCTTACACAGAATTCTCAGACGGTTAGTTCTTTGAATTCAATGTTTGGGCAAAGAATTCTTAGATGGTTAGTTCTTTGAATTCTTTGTTTGGGGAATCAAAAGAATTCTCAGACAGTTAGTTCTTTGAATTCTTTTAGCAAGAGGGAGAAGGAAAGAAGAATAAGAGAAAAACAGAAGGATAACACAGTTTTTGTTTTTGCAGAATTTTCCTTTCTTCAAGGAAAGATTGAACAAAAACTTAGAATGAATTTGACAAAGGTTTTGCAAGAGAAAAGCAATGGAAAGTTTTGTGTAATCAGATGTGCTTTTCTGTGTTATTGTATATTGTATATCTTTAAAATGCGTGCCAAGGTCTTATATTTATAGAACCTTGATACCTTTTGAGAAAACCATGTTAAGAGTTATAACTCTTAACATTTTCTTCAAAAACATTCACGGGTAATCGATTACCATAATGGTGTAATCGATTACACAATGTATTTTATGAAAAGTTATGACTCTTCACAATTGGATTTGAATTCCAACGTTCAGATTCACTTGTAATCGATACTAATATAGTGTAATCGATTACACTATTTGAAAATCATTTTGGAACGTTGCAAAGCATTGAAACCAATTTGAAAACCATTCTGGTCATTGGTAATCGATTACTACCAAATGGTAATCAATTACCAGGAAGTAAAAACTCTGGTAACTTAGAAGATTTCATAAAATCCTTTTTAAAACAAAAAGTGTGCTATTTGATGTTTTTTTTAAAAAAAAAAAATACTTTTTACTACCTATTTTGACTTGGCTTGATGCTTCTTGATTTCTTCATTTGATTCTTGAATCTTTGAGTGGAATCTTGAATGCTTGATTCTTTCATCTTGAAACAACTCTTTGAGCTTTGGCATCATCAAAACATCTTGGTGAATCATCATGGTAGTTTTGCTTCCACAATAATCCCTAATTACATTGAAATCACAAATCAGATTGAAGTATAATCCAATTAATATGTAATTAGGATTCAAATTAGAAAATTAATCAATTACCTAATTTATTTCCAATCCTAAACACATTCAGAATCATGAATACAAAAATACAATTGGAGAAGAGGATGAACATTCACAGTAGAATTTGAAATACTTAACCTGAACTCAAATTCGTTATTGCTTGAAATGGATCCTTGGATTGATTAGTTGTTTAGCCTTCCAAAGTCATCACGAATGGAAGAACAATGAAAATTGGACAAGAGAAGAACAGAGTTGAAGAGATGAAGAAATGTGAAGAACCAATGAGAGAAAAAGAAAGAGAAGAGTTTGATCTAAAAATTGCACTAGAAGTTTCTAAAAATCTGTTTTGTACAAAATGACTCTAACTAACTAACTAACTCTGAAAATAAACTAAGTGGAATAATATATACTCTCACTAATCAAAACTAGCGAATGAGCCCTGATTAGGCCCAACTAATATTTCTAATTAAGCTAATTACACAATGCAAAGGCCTAAAATTCGCAGTCTAAAATCCAAGTGTAGAGGCTCTAACTTTCGAGCTTAAAATAACCCCTCAAAATGGTAGAATTGGCCCAAGTTCATCTCTAACAAAATTATATTTATTTTCCTTAGATTTCCAGAGACTACTCATATGCTCCAT
The DNA here is from genome assembly GCF_000004515.6 of Glycine max. Lineage (NCBI taxonomy): Eukaryota > Viridiplantae > Streptophyta > Magnoliopsida > Fabales > Fabaceae > Glycine > Glycine max. Next base: position 42,357,354 of record NC_038254.2, on the reverse strand, counting down.
TTGGAGTTCTGTAGCGTCTTATAGGTCCTGCACAAGGTAGATATGTCAAGTAAGCATAAAATCTGAAAATAAGCAACAATTATCAATTAAGTCCAATTATTTACCTAAGACCAAAACTAAATTAAGGTGAGAAAATAAGAGTAAAAGAAAGGTAAAATAAGCTAAGAAGAATAGGAAATTAATAAACTAAAAATTTTCTATCACTTGGATGCAACCAAACTTAATAGCACGACCTCCCTCTGTTACCGTCGACTTCGATCTTTGTCATTGTCAGTGTTCACAGGAACCTCTCCCTTTTTGGAACCATCATAATCTGAGATGAATTTGTGATTTGGGGGTTCTTGATTTGTGATTTGGGGTTGTGACTTGTGATTTGAGGTTATTGGTTTGTGGTTCTTTGGGTTCTAGATGTTCTTCATTCTTGCTTTAAATAATGGAGATGTTCAGAAAGAAAAAAAAATGCATTTTGCAACGATTTTTAGTTGTCAATATTTTTATATTATTAACAGTTAAATTTACCCTAACAAAAGGACTAATTTGAACCTTTTTAATTGAGATAAAGGATCAAAATAAACTTTTTAAAAGATAAAGTATCAAACTAAAACAAAAAATAAGATAAGGGACCAATAATGTAATTTGGTCTTATATCTATACATAAACATAAACAGTTAGATGCCAAGATAATTAAGTTAAAAATAATAATGAAATGTTTTTTCCCTTCATATTGATTATATGAGTGAGAAAGTATATAAGTATGAAATGTACTTGTACCATTATTATGATTTTTTAAGAATTATTATTATGATTATGTGCTATAAAACTAAACTCACATCTTTAAAAGATTTAGAGTTAAGTTAATTATTTTATATTTTTTTCTTTTTTTTCTTATTTAAATATAAATCATTATGAAATATAGTTTATAAGGAAATATTTGATAAATTACTTTAATAAACTATAATATTTGATATATTCTATATTGTAATCATAACCTGATGAAAAATTTTATAATCATATGCTTAATTTATACTTTAATCAAACTGAAATTGCAATCCTTATTGATAAAATTTTTAAAACAAATGTAGATCATTTTGATGTTAAGAAATAACAGACTCTAAGAGTAAATATTATGTTAAACTAAATTAACATTCTAATTTAAGATATCAAAACCTATGCTTAACTTATCTTAATATTATTTTTGTTTTTTGGTTAATTGTCCTTATTTTTATCATATAAGAATTATTTTATTTTTCTATTGATTTCTATTTAGTAAGAATCATACATTTTTTTTTCATACTTCCTTAGTTTCATGTAGAGAGAATGAAAGTTTTATTTAATTTCTATCATCTTTTTAAGGATCAATTAACGTGTGTAGTCTTTTTTATATTCTTTGTCTTTTTATTTGCTCAATTATTTTTTGCTTAATATTTTTTTTTTATCTCATTTTGCTCTTGCAGTATGAAAGAACGAGAATGTCACTCTCAATATGTCTTACAGTAGCGATATTTTTATACTAATAAGAGATAAAAATTGTTCATCATCTAATGAATTGAATTTCACGAAACATGTGAAGTGAGGATTGAGAACTAAACATTACATAAACTAAGTAACGAAGTTAAAATCAAAGAATAAGTTATAATAGTAATAGTAAAAACTATTATCTCTCTAAAAAAAGGAAAAACTAATATCACATAATTGAAATCAATCTCTTCAAATGACTAAAATATGAATTTAAAATAATTTTTAATTTTTACAATAAAAATATTTAAAAATTATTAATTATAAAAATATAAAATTTAAGTATATGTAAACATAGTATTGACAGTAACAAAAAATACTCAAATTTAAATAATTATTAATTTATATATTTAGTATATATTTTTTAATTTATACATTTCATATAAGTATTATATGATAACTATTTAAAGAAAAAAAAATCAAAAATAAATTTGAATAGACTTAATTATCATGATAATATTTTCACATGTAACTAAGTATTTAATCCTAACTTTTTTTTTAAATTTTCATAAACTTTTGCTTGATTGGTTAAAGTTGTTAAACTTTTTTTAATTAATGTTTTTAGTTTTTAAATTTTTGTTTGACTGATCAATGTCTCTAAAACTTAACTAGAACCTTTTTTCTTAAAAGGGGTCGATAGAAAAAATGGTAAAATTTACAAATATGTCATCACGTTTTTAAAAAAATATGAAAAATTACATGTGTTTAGCTTCATTACAAGTATGTTACCACATTTTCAAATTTAGTCTAATTTTTTAAAATACTTTCAAAGAAAATATTTTATAATTTTCAATCAAACATTTTATGTTTTATTTGAAAATAAAAACAAAAAATGCTCAGATTTTTTCATTCTATATCCCCTTCCATTTTTTTACAGCCATGATAACCAACACGAGCTTCCTTCTTTAGAAATGGCACACTTCAACATGTAAGCACTAGTATGTAAGCACTAGTATGTGACCTTCCTCTCTTCCTCCAACACTAGGAGGACATTTCATTTTCCTCATTCTTCCTCGTATACCTATCAACCAGTGTGTTTCAAGGCATCAAATTTTGGACATCATTTGATGATAGAACTGTCAAAGTGAATCAAAATTAGTGAGCCAACATAGCCCATCATGGGTTCAACAAAAATTGGGTTGATAAAAAGTAATCCGCTTTGAGTGTGTGTATATATAAATATAAAGACCCGAGTCACTTGAAATAAGTACACTTGAGTTGAACATGTGGTGAGTCATATTGATTTACTTAAAATGTTTGATTTTTTCTTTATTATTTTATTACAATCATATGTTTTTCAAATTTTCACATTTTCATTGTATTATTCCCATTATACATATTTTTTTGATTTTTTTATATATTTTAGGTGAACTAAATTATTTAATCCATTAACTCGTGGTGGATCAGACTGACTGACTTTTTATAAACTCACAAACAAGTGAGTCGGATTGGTTTGTCCCACCTTTTGAACCACTCGTGCCGGGCTGGATCAAGAATCAACTAGAGGTTTAAAAATTCTATTTGATTGAATACCTACTTAGCAAAATCCACATTACCACATTAAGTATACATGTCAATGACCATCATGACATTATTCATGTCCAAGCCTAGTTTAAGAGTAATAGTGCATTTATGGTTGTTCTTACTTGCAAAGGAGATACATGTCCAAGTGCATGGAGATAGGAGCATGATGAGAGTTATGTGATTGGATTTCACAACACTAGTTTATTTTTTGAAATATATTTACCATGTTATTACTTAAGAAAGTTAGAAAAAAATGAAGCAAACTTTAAAAAAAAATTAAAATATCTAAATGAAAACAATTATGTTTTATGAAGATTACAAAGTCATTCAAAGTAATTTTTAAAAAAAAAATTAAAAGCTCATTATAGAAAATAAATCCCTAAAAATTAATAATTAACAGAATAAATTAAGTCACTCCTTAAATTATTTTCGAATTGCATATAATGTTGGTGCAATTGGTGGTGATGATTCTCCAACAAAGGAGGGAAAAAAATGTAAATCTCTATGACGCGGGTGTGTAAATATTAATCTTTAAGTTCGAATCGCCCCATTAATCTTTATAGAAATTGGATGCAATAAGGTATTTTTGGCATCTTCCCCCTCCATATACAATGTAGTAGTCTCTGATTTGCACACCCACAACAAATGTATTGACAGTTTACAGAATAGTTTCTTTAATTCTCTGTGCACAATGGAAGAACGGAAAATGATATGAATACAAACAGTATGGTAATTTTTCTATTTCTCATGTGTTGTATCTTTTCTTGCATGTAGAATAGTTATACTTATATAGACCATTTCATATCTTCTAGTGAAGAGATTTAACTTTTCAAAGTCATATCTCATCACCCTTGATGAGGGAGTCTCATCTATCGGGTGAAGAGTCACAATCTTTTATATTTTAATCTCACACATTATACCTTATATTTTTTAGTGTTTACCAACAATCTACCTTATTAGGGTACACAATGTATTGCTTTTCAAAAATTATTAAAGGAAGTTAAGGTAATGTATAAAAGAAGTTAGTATAATATTTTTTAAAACAATTAATGAGGTTAGTACAGGGATTAAAAAAGAAAAAAGAAAAGCCCTATGTAATTTTTTTGGTACAGTTTATTTTATCAGCTTTTTTTGCAAGGGTCCACAATGTATTGCTTTATATATATATATATATATACACTGTAACATGTGTTATTTAAAAATTCTTAAAAAATATAATTATAATTTACTCTAGTTATTACAACATTATGTCTATAAAAATTTCGTTTATAGCTCTAAATTTTTAGACGGGACCATATACGAAATTCATTCCAATATAAAATATATGATTGAAAGCTCCAACACGCTTGTTAGTGTGACACCCTCTACCCTCACAAATATAAATAAGTAACTAAATAAATCATATAAAATTTATTATTAAGTTTATAAACACATAATAATACAAGAAGGAGAAAAAAACATGCAAAATTAATTAATAATTTTGTTTTTAAACACATTTAATTTAAATCAATTCAAAAGGTTCACATTCACTTAGTGAAAACATAATAGAAATTTTTTTTGAATAAAATATAAAATTATCCCGGCTCAAAAAAAGGTCGTCCACTCTAAATAAATACTAAAAAAAACTAAAATAGAAAAGTATAACGCAATTATATCATTCAGTAAATCATAACATGCAAAAATCATAATAAGCGAAGTAAAATCCTATACTCTAATGTCACACTTATCAGAGCATATCCCTATCACAGACTAAGTCTCTCCATTTCTAGCATGTGACTCATCATATGAAGGTTCACCTGAAACAAAGTGGTAATCAGCCCAAATACAAACACACACCGGAAGTAAGTTATCACATTCGTATATAATAAAATATTAGAGCATGTGAAATATATAATACTTAAAGTTGACTTTATATAAATAACATTACCGCACAACATCGCACACACTATTCACACCCATTCAAGTTCGCATACTCCATAAAATAACATCAACCACATTTTGTTAACTCAATGAAATTCAAACACAAGCGTTATGCAACAATTATACTAAAACTCAAGCCTATATGCAATGTGGTACTATGTCAGTGAAAAATAACACTGGGACGCTTAGGAGTACATGACAAAGCACACCACATAATGGGTATACTCGGTCACTCTCACTAAGTAACATTATAAGGTGACCAGTCAGGGTTACTCTGTTTTGCGAGAATGCTCCAACCACATGGGATCAACATGGGCTTAAAGAAACACTCAAACCGAGTATCTTTACCCCCAAGGCCTAGACTCCGAAGAATCCATTTGGGCCTCACCTTCCTGATTCAGGTCCAACCCCTAAAATATTTTTTTTTGCACGCAGACACTATTTATGAGTTATATAATGCCCACGACCTCACTCATATATTTCAAAGATATTTAACAAATTGCGCTACAATTTAACCCTTCAGGATTCTAACTATGAATCCTACAATTTCCTTTAACACTGTGCATAAAAGTTCTCTCAAGGTAAACGCTGATCGGGTTACTGTATAACTCATAACTCACAAGACAAGTAGTATCACTACAAATATCAATTACACACTCATTCACAACCATATTTCATGTCTACAGTTTCACATTTCACACTTTAACTAATTACAAAATATACTCAACAATTAGATAACAATGTATCATAATACTAATAACATACAATATTTAACTTCAAGATTTATAAACAAATAACTATAAAAATACACGTGAAATATATATATAAATATATTATATTCAAAATATATATATATATATATATATATATATATATATATATATATATATATTAATAAGTATATATCAAATGTATTAAGTATATATTAATATAAAATAATCACAATAATATCAAACATATCATTAAGTAAATATAAATTATATATAACAATAAAATATATACTCATATTGATTTATATGAACAACATGTATACCTATATTCTAAACATTTTTCAACTAAGTTACCAACATCAAGAAAATGCCTAATTACAATGTGAATACAACTTTAGTTAATTTCTTTAAACGATTTTAGTCAATCCAATTATCCAACAATCCCTACACATATGAATTTCATGACGAAAAATCACCCACGTTAAATAAAATATAAAGTTTGTGAAATAAGAGTATCAATATATATGTACATGTATACACTGCGGTGTGGAAAAAAAAAAAGAACAAGATTGAAAGGCCAACATATTTGATATAAACAAAATCACCACCACACAATTTTTATGCTAATGATAAAGAATTCTAATTCCTAAGGTACACACCTAACACAGGAACACATCAATTCTACAACAAACTCGTAACAGAACACCAATTGATTCATCAAACACACTCAGTCCGCGATTAAACATGAAAACATAATTAAACTTTATAAACACCCCAAAATAACCCAAAATTTGATCATCTAGAGATCCCTACACATGTTCATTCTAATCCCCAAGCGTGAGTAACTCATCCCTTACCTCGATGTAGTCGCTTAAATGTTCTCTGTTAGCAATTGTGGCGTCTCTGGTGCTCTCTAGAGCTCTTCCTCTGGTTGCTATGTTAGGGTTCTTGTGCGTCAAAAAAGAAGAAAGGAACAAAATGTGTTTTCTAAAAAGCTGCTCTAGGTTAACATTTGGCTTATATAGTGGGAATTTATGACCTAATAATTTTTTTTACTTATTTATTTATTTATTTATTAATTTCTTATTTACTTATTAAAAGTTACGGAAAGTTACGGCTGTTACAATTCCACCCCCCTAAAAAAAAAGTTTCACCCCCGAAACTTACCGGTATCGAATAAGGTAGGATATGCATCACGCATCTGACCCTCTAGTTCCCAGGTGGCATCCTCGCCCGAAGCACTTCCCCATACTACTTTGACCAAGAGAATCTCTTTCCCCCTTAGCTGCTTAACCATACGATCGTCGATCCTCAATGGTTGTGTTTCATATGTCAAGTTCTCTTTCACTTGGACATTGTCTAATTCGATCACGTGCGACGGATCATGGACATATTTTCTGAGATAAGAGATATGGAAGACACTGTGGAGATTTGAGAGAGATGGTGGCAAAGCCACCTGATACACAACTGGGCCAACACGCTTTAGGATTTCAAAGGGACCAATGAATCTAGGTGTGAGCTTACGGGACTTCAACGCCCTACCAACCCCAGTCCACGGAGCGACTCTCAAAAATACATGATCACCTATAGCAAATTCAAGATCCTTTCTTCTCTTATCATAGTAGTTCTTCTGCCTACTTTGGGCTGCTCTCATCCTTTCTTGGATCAACTTGACCTTTTCAGTGGTCTGCTGAACTACTTCAGGTCCTAAGGCAATGCTCTCACTGGAATCTACCCAACATAAAGGTGTCCTATATCTTCTACCATACAATGCCTCGTAAGGCGCCATACCTATACTAGAGTGAAAACTATTGTTGTATGTAAACTCTATCAAGGGTAAGAAACTATCCCAACTACCCATCTGCTCTAACACACAGGCTCTCAAGAGGTCCTCTAAGGATTGGATGGTGCGCTCGGTTTGACCGTCAGTCTGTGGGTGGTAAGCAGAACTCAACCTAAGCTTGGTCCCCAAGGCTTTATGAAGACTCTCCCAAAATCTAGAGGTAAATTTGGGATCTCTATCAGAGACTATGCTAGAAGGAACCCCGTGTAGTCTAACTATCTCGCTGACGTACAAGCTAGTCAACCTCTCTAAAGAATATCTGATGTTAATTGGAATGAAGTGAGCAGATTTGGTCAACCTGTCTACAATAACCCAAATGGAATCTAAACCTTTGGGGGTCCTAGGTAACCCCACCACGAAATCCATGGAGATGCTATCCCACTTCCACTCAGGTATCTCTAAAGGTTGCAACTTCCCTGAAGGCTTCTGGTGTTCTATCTTAGCTTTCTGACACACTAGGCATGCAAGGACAAACTCATTAACTTCTTTCTTTAGACCCGGCCACCAAAACATTTGCCTAAGGTCCTGGTACATCTTAGTCGCTCCCGGGTGGATACTCAGACTACTTCTATGGCCCTCTTCCAAAATCCTTCTTCTAAGCTTGGGTACACTAGGAACACACACCCTATCTTGAAACCTCAAGACTCCATCAGTTCCCACTCTAAAACTACTCTCTCTCCCTGTGACTATGGACTCTAACTGGGTTGACAAGAATGGGTCAGACTTCTGACCCTTACGGATCTCACTAAAGAGTTCGCTGGTGACTCTCAACATACCCAACTTAATGCTACTAGAGGTGATCTCACATGCCAAACTCATGTCTCTAAACTGCTCTAAGAGGTCCAACTCTCTAACCATCAAAGCAGACATTTGAAGGGATTTCCTACTTAAGGCATCCGCTACTACATTGGCTTTTCTCTAATCTGGTGGTAACTTGACCTAAGATCTATCTTACTGAACACACAAGCCCCTACTAATTGGTCCATCAGGTCATCTACCCTAGGCAAAGGGTACCTATTCTTAATCGTTACCTTATTTAATTGACGATAATCTACACATAGCCTCATAGTCTCATCCTTCTTCTTAACTAACAACACCGGTGCTCCCCAGGGTGACACACTAGGCCTCACAAATTGTTTCTCTAAAAGTTCCTCTAACTGTTTCTTAAGCTCACTCAACTCCACAGGGGACATCCTATAAGGTGCTATGGATATGGGTCCAGTACCGCGTACTAGGTCTATAGAGAACTCGACCTCTCTCTCTGGTGGTAATCCTGACACCTCCTCAAACACCTCTAGAAACTCTCTCACCAAAGGTATATCACTCACAGGGTTTGTAGTCTCGACACTCATACTAGCTAAGATCATGTATATCCATGCATCCTCCCTCAAAGATGCCTAAACTTGGTTAGCAGACAAAAACATATCACCTTCACTCACACCAGACTCAGGAAAGACAACAGATTTCTCAAAAAAATTTAATAAGACATGATTGGAAGATAACCAGTCCATACCAAGAATAACATCAATCTGACTCAAAGGTAAAACAACTAAATCAATTTGAAACTGTCTATCAGAAATTAAGACAGGACATTGCAAGCACACATCATAAGTTAAAACAGACCCACTAGTAGGTGTATTCACAATCAAGTCAAATTTTAAGGAAGACATAGGCAAGGCAAGTTTTTCAACACAGACACGAGAAATAAATGAATGGGTCGCACCTGAATCATACAATACAACCAAGGGAACTTGACTTATGAAACACATACCTTGGATGAGTTCATCAGACTGTGCGGCATCAGCACCACTAAGAGCAAACACTCTCCCTGTGGTCCTTGGTCGTCCACTCTGGTTATTCAGACTTTCACTCCTCTTCTCCCTCCTCGAATATGGGCAACTGGTACTGAGGTGGCCCTTACCTTGGCAATTAAAGCAAGTCACTTCTCTATCTGTGCACTCATAAGCAATATGCCCAAGCCGACCACACTTCCCACACCTGAGTGGTGTAGTAACAATAGCAGGAGCACCACTACCACCACTACTTCTACCCGCAGACTGAGACACCCTGTTAATTGGCTGAGAACTCCCACCAATTGGTTGAAGTCCTCCACTAGTCCTCTGTCCTCCAGAATGGTTTCCATATTTCCCGGGAGGGGCAGAATATGGCTTAGCACGATTGTGAGTCACAGGCTTCTTCTCTTTCCCATGACTAGCATTGGCATTCCTGTAAAAAGCAGCCTTCTCCCGCTGATCTTCATCAAAGATTCTACACATGTTGGTCAACTGTGCAAAGTTGTGAATACCGTGATAATTTATCATTATCTTTACTTCTGGTCGAAGGCCATTGACAAATTTCATGCATTTGGACCTCTCCCCAGCTTCCCCCTGATAATGAGGAAAATACGTTACAAGGTTCTCAAACCTCGCCGCATACTCTGCCACCGTCATACTTTCCTGTTTCAGCTCGAGAAACTCCAACTCCTTCCTATTCTTCACATCTTTTGGAAAATATTTCTCCAGAAAAGTTTGTCTGAAAGTCTCCCATTGGACAACAACACCACCTACTCCCTCTAAACGTGAGCGAGTGTTCTCCCACCAGTACTCCGCCTCATCTGCTAGCATGTGAGTAGCAAACAACACCTTCTGATGGTCCTGACACTCCATCACCCGGAAGATCTTCTCAATCTCCCTCAGCCAAGCCTCAACACCCTCAGGATCATAACCCCCTTTGAAAGTAGGTGGGTTGTTCCTCTGAAAGCGATCTAACCTATGGTACATAGTTGCTCCTCCACCGCCTCCCTGATTGGCCATAACTTGCGCCAAGTTGTTCAAGGCCTCAGTAAGAAGTCGTTCTCGCTCATTTCTCGCAGCCATTACTTCCTATGTCATGCAAGAAACAAAACTTTGAAAAAAAAATATACCAACACAATAGAGTACACCTCTAATCAAACAAAACAAATACAACACATCAGAGTACACAAGAAAACACAGAAAGCTCATAACACACATGGCCGAAAGGTTCGACCTGCTCTGATACCACTAAATGTGACACCTTTTACCCTCACAAATATAAATAAGTAACTAAATAAATCATATAAAATTTATTATTAAGTTTATAAACACATAATAATACAAGAAGGAGAAAAAACAGGCAAAATTAATTAATAATTTTGTTTTTAAACACATTTAATTTAAATCAATTCAAAAGGATAAAAGGTTCACATCCACTTAGTGAAAACATAATAAAAAATTTTTTTGAATAAAATATAAAATTATCCCGGCTCAAAACAAGGTCGTCCACTCTAAATAAATAATAAAAAAAACTAAAATAGAAAAGTATAACGCAATTATATCATTCAGTAAATCATAACATGCGAAAATCATAATAAGCGAAGTAAAATCTTATGCCCCAATGTCACACTTATCACAGACTAAGTCTCTCCATCTCTAGCATGTGACTCATCATATGAAGGCTCACCTAAAATAAAGTGACAATCAGCCCAAACACAAACACACACCGGGAGTAAGTTATCACATTCGTATATAATAAAACATTAAAGCATGTGAAACATATAATACTTAAAGCTGACTTTATATAAATAAAATTACCGCACAACATCGCACACATTATTCACACCCATTCAAGTTCGCATACTCCATAAAATAACATCAACCACATTTGTTAACTCAATGAAATTCAAACACAAGCGTTATGCAACAATTATACTAAAACTCAAGCCTATATGCAATGTGGTACCATGTCAGTGAAAAATAACACTGGGGCGCTTAGGAGTACATGACAAAGCACACCACACAATGGGTATACTCGGTCGCTCTCACTAAGTAACATCATAAGGTGACCAGTCAGGGTTACTCTGTTTTGCGAGAATGCCCCAACCACATGGGATCAACATGGGCTTAAAGGAGCACTCAAACCGAGTATCTTTACCCCCAAGGCCTAGACTCCGAAGAATCCATTTGGGCCTCACCTTCCTGATTCAGGTCCAACCCCTAAAATATTTTTTTTTTGCACGCAGACACTGTTTATGAGTTATATAATACCCACGACCTCACTCTTATATTTGAAAGATATTTAACAAATTGCACTACAATTTAACCCTTCATGATCCTAACTAGGAATCCTACAATTTCCTTTAACATTGCGCATAAAAGTTCTCTCAAGGTAAACATTGGTCGGGTTACTGTATAACTCATAACTCACAAGACAAGTAGTATCACTACAAATATCAATCACACACTCAAGGTAAACATTGGTCGGGTTACTGTATAACTCATATTTCATATCTACAGTTTAACATTTCACACTTTAACTAATTACAAAATATACTCAACAATTAGATAACAATGTATCATAATAGTAATAACATACAATATTTAACTTCAAGATTTATAAACAAATAACTATAAAAATACACGTGAAACATATATATATATATATATAAATATATTATATTCAAAATATATATATATATATATATATATATATATATATAATGTATTAAGTATATATTAATATAAAATAATCACAATAATATCAAACATATTATTAAGTAAATACAAATTATATATAACAATAAAATATATACTTATATTAATTTATATGAACAACATGTATACCTATATTCTAAACATTTTTCAACTAAGTTACTAACATCAAGAAAATGCCTAATTACAATGTGAATACAACTTTAGTTAATTTCTTTAAACGATTTTAAACAATTCAATTATCCAACAATCCCTACACATATGAATTTCATGACGAAAAATCACCCACGTGAAATAAAATATAAAGTTTGCGAAATAAGAGTATCAATATATATGTACACGTATACACTGCGGTGTGGAAAAAAAAAAGAACAAGATTGAAAGGCCAACATATTTGGTATAAACAAAATCACCACCACACAATTTTTATGCTAATTATAAAGAATTTTAATTCCTTAGGTACACACAGGAACACATCAATTCTACAACAAACTCGCAACAGAACACCAATTGATTCATCAAATACGCTCAGTCCGCGATTAAACATGAAAATATAATTAAACTTCATAAACACCCCAAAATAACCCAAAAATTGATCATCTAGGGATCCCTACACATGTTCATTCTAATCCCCAAGCGTGAGTAACTCATCCCTTACCTCGATGTAGTCGCTTAAATATTATTTGTTAGCAATTGTGGCGTCTCTGGTGTTCTCTAGAGCTCCTCCTCTGGTTGCTCTGGCAGGGTTCTTGTGCATCAGAAAAGAAAAAAGAAACATAATGTGTTTTCTAAAAAGCTGCTCTAGGTTAACATTTGACTTATATAGTGGGAATTTATGACCTAATAATTTTTTTTACTTATTTATTAATTTATTAATTTCTTATTTACTTATTAAAAGTTACGACTGTTACAGTTAGTGATCTAAGGTGGGCCAACTTCTATATCCACATACTTCAACTTAAAGATCAGATCTGCTCAACTACAATTTTTCCTTTTAACTCTTTCAAATCGAATTTATCCATTGATTATGACATTAAGTCTCGTTTTTTAAGAGAGAATGTTATTTGAGTTGAATAAAATTATTTTAGATAGTAAAAAAATATGAGTATTTCACACAAGTGTTTATTCAAAATTATAATTTTGTTTTTTTTTTGGAAAAAAAGCATAGAAAGCATCAAAATAGTGTTTTTTTAAAGGTAAGCATCAAAATATAGTGTATAATTTCAATTGAGTTGACACCCTACACACTAACAATCATTTGCCATATGCCTAAATTTATTGATTAATTCACTTTATTCCAAACAGCATTTTCAAACATGACTGTTTGGAATTATAAGTATATTTCATAAAATTAAATGACAAATATGATTAAAAGATTATATATAAACTATTAATTAAATTAAAAGTATTTAATAAACTTATTTAATATATATATATATAATGATTTAAAAGACATATCTAATTATTTGGTTATAATATTATATAAATAATTATCATTTTTAATATTTGAATTTATTTCAAATAATACTATCTTAAAAAATTAACACAATAATCTTAAATTTTATATTATAAAAGAACAATTAATATTTGATGATTTTTCTTAATCCCCTTCAACTTAAGTATAAGGATTTATTACTTTTGAAAGTAATGGATAGTCATAGTTGTTTTGTTTTTAATGTGGTTTTTGCGACGTGTTTCCGTTTTTTTTTTCATTAAGAAATTGTACTTTAATTAAATGACCTTATATTTTTAAAAACATTTTTAGTATTTGAATAATTTTTAAAAATATTATTTTAAAATAAAAAAGAATAATTATTTTTATTTATAATTTTGATTTTTTATAAAGTTGTTTGTTAAGTGACAAAATATTTTAATTAAAATTAAAAATAAACAAAGAAATAAACTTGTAACAAAATAATAATGTAATAATTAATTAGTGAGGATAAAATAAAATAAAAAAATTAGTAGTTTATAAGCTAAAATACTCTATTAGCAAATAAACTAATTTTGATCAAAAACAACTTATAATTAAGCTAGTCAAATTGATTTATAAAAATCTAGATCCAAATCGAATAATAATAATAATAAAGAGTAGTTTGCCAAATACACCATCGTTAATACTAAACAAGCAATTCGATCAAATGAACAATAACGCCCTTCTGTAAGTTAATATGTTTAAATATTTCAACTATAATATTTTTAATGAAGGCTTTAAATCCAATTAATATTCTTGTTATTAAAAAAGTAAAAATATGGAAAAACATACTACCTACAGCTAGCATGATGTCTTTCAAATGGCCATGGACAAGAAATCATAGGAGTTTTGGTTTATAATTTTGTTGTCTATTATCTGGTCTTTATAGTTACACATGCAGGAATGGGGATTGTTTGAAAAACTAGTGTACCCATCATACTCCTGCTGATAAAAAAATTTTGCCGATCAAAAATAAATTGGGGGGCGGGGTGATTTATGTTTCAACATTTTTTTATAAGAAAAAAATTATTACTTAGCTGAGTACACAAAAACCCGAATTCAACAATATTCTAATGTTAATCTATGCCCATGCATGCACCAGAATCGATTAAAGGCATATATGAAAGGGTCCACCAATTAAGCGTGGTGGAGTCTCCGCAAACTTGTAATCTGGCAATTGGTAAAGCAATTCCATGGTTCGCTAGTAGTATTTCGTTAGTTTGTCCATATGCAAACAACTGCGATTACTTTACAAAGGAAAATAACGCATGAACATCATGTACTAGACACTTTGGAGAGGGATAGAGTCATAGAGATAGAAGTAAAGAAAAGTATATATATATATATATATATATATATATGATAAGTCAAACAATGTAACAAGAAATGATATAGGAATAAATAAAAATGAAAATTAGATACATATACTGTCCAAGTGTTCACGTATCATTGATACTCATTTATATATAAAATAAATGTTCTCAATTGAATCGGTAAAGATATATATATATATATAATAGTAATATTAAAAAAATGAAATAATAATAGTAATATTATTAATCCGAGTTGAACGGATTCTATATATATATATATATAATAGTAATATTAAAAAAATGAAATAAAATACATAAATTAATAATAATAATAAAAAATAAACTTCACTTAAAAGTATCATAAGTTATAATATTTTTTTAAAAAAAAAAACAAAACAAAACAACTTCATTTTGGATTTTTTTTAAATTTTTTTTTAAGCAAAACCGGTTAATCCATTGGGTTTATTGGTTTTTGACCGTTTCAACAATTTTAAATCGATTTAAGGATACATCAATTTTCAACAAATATTAAACCGGATACGTGATTAATTCTTGGTCAAACTTGCTGGTTTGGTTCAGGTTTCAAAACAGTATATAAAATATTGTTACTATATATTTGTGTCATACATATTATATTTTCTACCTCGGCTACATATACTATCACATTCACAACACACAACTATCCACACCCTCACGCACGCATGCACCTCCTAGTGTTTTATAGATTTATATCATTTATCTTACAAAAATAATAGTGCTAATTGAAAGTTTGAAAGGAATTAATCAATAGAAAGTATATCTCTTTAGTTATTTCTTGAACTGTATATTGTATCTTGTGTTTATTATCATGTGTGGATTAATTCACACTAGTTTTAGTTTAAATTGTGATTTATACAAAAATTCTTGCATTTATATATTTTTAAAAACTTTTATATTTTATTTTTTTACTATTCAAAAAATTATCTAAAATACTTTTTAAAGACAAAAAGTAAAATAAAATATAATCTACAAGGACTAAAAATGAAAAAAATTTACAGGAATGAAAAAATTATTAAATTTTAATGATTAAAAAATATTTAAGCCTTTTAAAAATATATGTGATATTCTTATATTATGTTGTATGTATATATAGTTTTGACTCCGGAGTGAATGAGTGATTGATATATATTTCATTATTGCAATCTATTTCTTAACGTACGGACTGGATAAATATTCCATGGCATAATATTCAGATCAAGTGCTTGCTCACGCAAGCATCCATTTCCATATTCCATGCAAAAGCATGTAAAATCAATCAAAATTTAAACCTCCAACCAAAATCCACATCAAACACACTCGACTATTTCCCATTACGAGTCTTATGTCATCCATAATTGAATGACTGACAGAGCCACAACAAAATAATGTTCACTGGCTTATTCTATTGAAAAAAAAGGACGAAAATAATTGAGTGCTATGTATTTGTTTTGCATGAGGAACACGACAGCGCACTTTGCTAAAGTAGGGTCACACGTATGCATGCAAATTGCCATCTCTTACATGAACCCTATTTTGTTATATGGTTTTAAAGTCGGTCAACACATTAATTTGAATCCATTACGGAACAATTTGATTTGGTTAGATGTATCCAATCTCTCTTTTACGGACCATAACCATTGTGTCTAACTTGACTAGACGGTTGATTTACCTTAAAATAATTATGACGAATTACAACCACGTACTATTTTGACCCTTAAAGTGAGTGCGCAGAGTAAGATAATGCAGAATATTATTTTAAAACAATCACCTAATGTTTTTATGTTGATCATGTTTGAACCCTAAACCAGTTATTTTATACGACAAAAAATTTACTAATAATTAGATGATGGTGGAGTCAATGAGGTGCTTCCGCCTTTTACATTTTTATGAAGATAAACTAATTAGGAAAAGATTGTACGCACCAATAATCATAAAAATCCATAAAACATTTTCAAATAAATTTCTAATTAAAATTCGATTTCAATCATATGCTTATGCAGGGAATAAGTGACTTTATTATGAATTCATTTTAAATAAGTAACGTTCTTAATTTTTCTACACTAATACACGTGCATTTTGTGTGTTTCATTTGTTTTAAGTAAAGTATGCATACCAAAGTTAACCTAATCATCCATGTTTGTAGAATGATCATGAATTATTCGATGTTTAATTAGAAAATACTAGCACATTATATAATTTTGAGTGCGTAATGTTTTTTCAGTTTTGAAGAAGGAATACTGAAATGAGGCGTTAGATGCTTCATTGGATGCCATACATATGCTCACATAAAAAGGAGAAACGTGACAAAGAATCTCTTTGGTCAATAATTTCTCCCCCTTTTTAGTCTATGCATCTGTTTCTCTATCATACAGTACCTAAGGACCATTCCACAAGATGCCATTGGACATAGTTAATTATAAAAAAAAATGTTACTTATGCTTATTAATTGCTACGTAATATTCTTATTACAAATTGATTTTGTTTTGAATAATAATAAGATCTAAGCAACATTCTTATTACAAAAAAAAGGTTACTTCTTTCTCTATGTAACATTAATTATCTCATAGATATATAAAAAATGACGTTGTTGTGGATATGTTTTCCCTTATCCTTTCTTTTAGTTTCTTTTTACACGTTTCATTTGGTGTTGGGGTCGGTCTAGGAAAGTAATAAGAAGCTGTATGGGGGACCTCATGCCTTGATCAATTATGGAAAGAAGCTATAACTATAAGAAGGTTGTGGCATATGTTATAGTTCCCATTGGATATGTGGGGTCATCTTCTCAATTATTTTTCTTTAGTGTAAGATATGTGTATTCAATTAATTAACTAATGATAATAAGGGCCAGGGAATCAAAATTTTGGGTTCATGGTTTATGATTGAGAACATGTGGGGGAACGTGAGGACTCTCAGAACAGCTAGGAATCTCAGTGCCTTTCCTTCTTTTGCCACGATCTGTTCATGAAGATCACTAAACTGATCTTCCACACACACACACACAAGGAGAGAGAGAGAGAGAGGAGTAATATTTATAACAAGGACGTTATAAAAGTGAAAGCTGCAATACATATTTAGAGAAAACGAAAGAGAAAGAAGCACCATATATCTAGATACCCAAACTTGTGCATGTGGGTATCACCTAACAAGTTGAGTGAAATATTGCCCACGCAGACACACAAACATACATAGAGAGAGAGAGAGAGAGAGAGAGAGAGAGAGAGAGAGAGAGAGAGAGAGAGAGAGAGAGAGAGAGAGAGAGAGAGAGAGAGAGAGAGAGAGAGAGAGAGAGAGAGAGAGAGAGAGAGAGAGAGAGAGAGAGTACAATGATGGATTTATGGCTTTGAATTCCGAGCCCTAGATTTCCTTTTTTTTTAATAAATTATAATATTTTTATTGATCTTCCTATTAATACATTTTTATATAACTAATCTATTTTAAGTTAACTGATGTTTTAACATTTAAATAAAAAAACATTCAAATTGATTGATATTTTCAGTTTTCAATAATATATTAAAATATCTATTCTAATTTTGTCCTGAAATACTTAATAGTATATTTATTAAAATTAAGAAAGAGAATAAAAATATTTTAGAAAAATTGACTTCTAGATAAAAAAAAATATTGTATTTGAGTAATTATTTTTTCTGAACATGTATAAAATAGCCTTAATCATCAATCAAAATAGAATGGGGGAGTGTTAAATAATTTAATTTATATCCAACATTTTTCCATCAAATAATAAAAATTATAAAAAAGTTACTAAAATACAGCAAATGTATATTGGCAATTTTCTAATATTCTTTGATTTGGTACTAGATTTTATACTTAATTTCAGTTGGTCCATAGAATTTTCAGTACAATAGAATATTGAAATTTGATAAAGAGAATGATACCCGAATTTCTAAGTCGAAAATTTCGGGATCAACTTGTCCAAGTTCTAATCCCATAAGTCCACACACTCAACACTGAGGAACTGCACTGGATATCACTGTTATAACAAACAAACAAATATATAATTAATATATAAGCTACTACTTACTGACTCGGGGACCGACCAACCGTGGGTGAGTGAGAGTGAGATTTTTTTATGTCTTTCCTGGTTTTGAATGTGCTTTATTCCTTCTTGGTAAGACCCTCCTTGGTCCTATCAAAAGCGAATCCAAACACCCTAACAAAGATTCCTTTCTTTCAGCGTGGCCAATCCCATTTTCAAATTTCATATGCACATAAAGTTCATTACATTTCTTTAACATATATACTCTATACAGTACTAGTATATATTATGCTAATTAAGAATATCTTTAGCCGTTAATTACAATATTATGGATGTTTCAAAGAAGTTTCTACGAGATTGATCTGCACCCTGCAGCCACCATTTTTATATTCCATGCATTCCATTGTTTTCAAGGATTAATTAATTAATATTACAGCATAGTATTAAAATAAATCCAACTTAACATCTTATAGTTGCTCCTACATGTTTGTTATAGCAAGTTATCACAAAAAAGAAAAGAAAAAGCAAAGTATAAGCTCGTTTGATGCTTCAGCATACATCAAAAAAGTATAAAATCCAGAAACCAACCCACCAGGCCACCACCATATATTCTGTGTGAGATTTTGCTATATATAGAAAACCAGCATACGAAGAATATTTATATTGTGTTTGTATATGCACTCAAGCCTATCTTTGGTTGGTTTGGTTATGTAGTAATTGAGTACATTTTAATTTGATGGTCTGTGGATTATTATTTATATGTATATAGCTTGAACTTATATCTCAATAAAAATTTACTTACTAGAAACAATTATTTTTACTATAGTTATCACATAATTAGTGGTAGTAAAAAGTATAACATAATTATTTATACGAGTAAAAGTTTTATTCTTGAAATATTTTATTATTCAAACTTGACTTGAAGCTCAATTAAAGTTAGAAGTTTTACATTTGACATTAAAACCTTGTAAATAATTCAAATGTGCATGTGGGTATATGTGTAAGGGTTTGTTACTGTTCCCACAGTCCCACTTTTCAATATTAAACATGGTTTTATATACATTAGCTAAGTTTAAGCATTTTTTTATAAGTAAAACTTAAATTTCAAGTACTCAATAATGTATACCAGTCTTATCTACTTTCCGCTTTATTCTATTAATAGAAAAAATCACCTTTATTTTATATTTTAAAGATGAATACTTATTTTTATGAGTATATTGAAATCATAATTTTCTTTGATAAAAAAATGTCAATAAAAAATATAATTTATGAATGGTTTGATGATAGATTAGTTAGTTCTTGCTATTATAATAATGGAAATTAATTAAGCCACCCAATAGACATTGCAGATCTATACTAATTATGATATGTTACATTAATAATAAATATCGATATATATTGTCAGTACAATAAATATTAGTATAATGCATCATATATCAAGAGTAAAATTATTATATGTATATATTAATATATAGTTTAATTTTCATATACTAGATAAAATTTATAATTGTTTACAAAAATAGTCCTAGTATGTAACATATTGTTCATTAATAGTTGACATTTTTGGTAGTTTAATCAAGAAATGAACAAATTAATTAAAATAAATCTAGCATTTAGCAATTTTCTTAGCATTGTTCTAAAATTGCAAATAATAAGCTTTTCATCCCTCGCCTTAATTTCATCCTTGAAAGTAAGCTAAATGATTTTACGATTACCTTTTTACCCTTAACCTTCATTTTGTGATCACAACATTAATTTGTTTGACATGCCTCCTAATATGATTTAATAAGTTTAGATATAAAATATTGTTCTATACATCTTATAGTCCTATAATAATTTATATTGGTATTGACATGCCTCCTAATATGTTTTTTTTTTGTTTTTTAGAAATCATGAGTACATATTTGATGAATATTTTTTTTCAAACAATTTATTTTATATCTAAAATTAAGAATTAAATCCTGAAATCACTATTATTTATGTCAACAATTATTAAATATTATTTTGAAGTTTGATTTTGAATATAATAGATGAAAACTTATTAATTGTCTAAATTTGGAAGCAGCTAGAGAATGAAAAAGGGAAAGGCAGTCAGATCCGCAGAAGAATGAAACAGGGTGGTTTTGGATCAGGATCAGGAACAGGAACAGGTGACTGAGTGAGGTGAGAAACATTAAAACAAAACAAAAGAAGAGAGGAGCAGGCTCGCATGCATTATGCATCTATTCTATCCTCGTTAAGAATGTCACGTTGAAAACCACAAATATCCATGCCTATGATGATATTACTTTGTTTTTGCTTTGCTGCATGGAAGGGCGTGCAAGCAGATCCAGTAACTGCCGCTGAGGTCCCTTCCCTCTCTCTTCTCTCCATACGGTCCAACTTACAGACTGACAAACAGTCCTTTGTCCTCTTCTTTAAGGAAATATAGTTATTAAATTTTAGCCATAGTACAGTAAAAATGCATCCAAAAATCCCTTTAAAAATCGGTTCATAAGAGAATGAGTTATCCTTTTATATAAACACTTATCAAGTTTATTAAGCATTTGATGTGGGACTATTCTCAACAATAATAATAAGTAATTATGTTTTTACCATCTAAAATTTTAAACAATCAATTAAATTTTTTTTCTTCCTATCAGATTATATTATTAATAATTCAATCAAAATAATCACTTATATCTCTTCTTCTTTTTTCTCTCTCAAGTAACTTTTTTCTTTTCTCTCTCAAGTAATTCAAGATTGTCCAATAAACTTTTTTCTATAGTAATTAGCTGCTATATAGTGTTTTTTATTTTATTTTTATTTTTTGAGTCATTAGTGTATAATATTTATCAATTTTATTTATAACTAATATCCGTTAAAAAACTTGATTCATTATTTTTAATGAGATTTTTTTTCTCAATCATTTTTTTCTTATACAAAACTCAAATTCGAGATCATTCTTAAGAGAATAGAGTCTAATATCACCTAAATTGACAACTTGTTAATTAGTTATTGTATTAGACAATAATTAATTTATTTTGAGGATTTTTTTTTTAAATGTTAGTTCAAAGAATTACTATTAAACAATCAAAATTTGTTGGCGTAAATAGTTTAGCACTTGATCTTTTATTAACTAAAATTTGATTGAAAATATTACTTTATCTCAAAATAAGTCTATTCTGTATAGAAGTCTTGGATACTTTCTAATTATCACTAAGGCTAACAATGTTTTCTCCTCGTACATGAAACCAAGGCCAGACCAACGATGAGTGAGACCTAAAGCAAAATTCAAGAGAAACATTTTACTTTAAATAAGATAATGATACGGTAGGCATTTTTTTTTATCAACATACATGAACTTCTTGTAAACATATGAGGTCTCTTTCCACTATAAAAATTAATAGTAAATATTTTTTTTTTTGTTGATGAACCTCAAACTTGAGCTTTAGTTACTTTATCCTTTGACTGGTCTTGCGTGAAACATAACTATTTTTTTTTTGCTGGAAGTAAAGTATCCTCACAGTCGAAAGCCATGAAATTAACTCTCCAGGTGTTGAGATCAAGAAGTGGATTTTGTCTCTCTCAATAAAGTCCAAGGGCGGTTCAAGGACTTGAAAGACCTAAAGCAAATTTAGGAATGATACCTTTTATTTACTCAAAAAGTAGTTTATTAAAATTATCATTGTTTTATTTAAAAATAATTTTTCGGGCTTTTGTGATGTAAAATTATTTATTAAATTGTCGTAATTAATTTCATTTAACTTGAGAAGCCTCAACTCTTCTCTTTTTCTAAAGTTTTTAATAGTCTGCTTCATATTTTCTAGTTGACATACTTATTATATATATTTTTGTATGAAATTAAAAATTATAATATATATAACACTACAAAGATGAGTATATAAAATAAGAATGAGCTAAAACAATAAAACCCAATTCTGGTTGTCAAGAAAATGAACTTGATTGTAGTATCTTGAAGTCTGAAGTCTCTTTCTCTTCTTTGGTAAGTGCTTAAACTTAATTTCCAAATTTCAACCTTTTTGTTAAACCTGCATAAATTATTTTGAGATTAATCATTATTCATTAATAAAAAATAAAAAATAAACTAATTTTGAGATCAATATCGCAATTCATCAAGATTTGGGGTAGAAGCTTAATAATATATATATAACTTGTTATTTGTCAATACAATAATGAGACTATTATTGTATGTATAAGATTTTAGATTATTAAATTAACACTTTTCAATAGAAAAGACATGCAATTATAATTTGATAAAGGAACATGTAAGTATGTAATAGTTATCAACAAATGGAAGAAATGTCAACTGTTCTATTTTTTGCCTTTACCTGATATTGACACACTTAAAAGGAAGAAATGTTAATTGTTCCCTCTACCCTCCAAATAGAGACACATGCACACAAGATATGAGAATAAACAAATAGGTATTGAGAAGCTATTGATTAATGTGTCAAAGTGAAACAATAATCAAGTAAACTGAAGAAGCAGGTGAGGAGACAGAGAAGAATGAGAGATAGTGAGAAAAGAAGACAAAATTAGAATTGAATAGAAAGAGAATAAAAATAAAAGAAAATTTTTTGGATTTCTTTAGCTATTAACTATTAAATCTATTTTTTCTAAACAAAGTTATAATATTGGTGAAGAGTTGTAGTTCATTAACTGTTACTTACGATATCAATAAAAAGATTAACAGTTACTTATAATATTTTAATTAAAATTTATTTTCAAATATAATCTTATAATAATATTTTTGAAATATATTAGTACTAAAAAAAATTTTGGGGTCTTTTTCTTGGACCTTAAGCCCGTCCTGATATAGTTTGTTGTTCTATATGCAGGACCATAAAATCGAATCTCTATTAACATGCTTAAAGAACATAACTATTTACCAATTACATTGCATCTTATTAGTGTAAACATCATTGCATACCTAAAATTTGAACTTTACACCAAGTTAAGATAGATCAATTTCATGTTAATTGATTCAGTGATGATATTTTTTTATTCATATTCAATACTATGAGATACTTATTACTCCTAAAATTTATCTTTTCTCAAAGCTGTACCATTAAATATTCAGTTATGATTAGTCTATACACTTTTAAAATATCTACTACTTTCTCTATTTCTTTTTTACTTA
Organism: Glycine max; assembly: GCF_000004515.6. Taxonomy (NCBI): domain Eukaryota; kingdom Viridiplantae; phylum Streptophyta; class Magnoliopsida; order Fabales; family Fabaceae; genus Glycine; species Glycine max. The sequence continues at coordinate 42,333,392 of NC_038254.2, read as the reverse complement.
ATATTTTAAAAAATTAGTTAAAAAATTGTATAAAAACCAAAATTTAAAGTAACTAAGAACATTAGCTACAAATTAATGTTTTGGTTCTCACAAATATTATTAACTGATTTTATAATATACTAGTCTCGCGTATTAGTTACATTATCTTCCATTGATTAAAAGACATACATGAAATGATTATTAAGAGTAAAATTAGAAAAAATAATTATTCATTAATATATAATAATCAGAATAAAACAAAAGAATGGTACGAAAGATGTCCAAATAAAAAAAATAGAGGAGTGTTATGTCTATTGATTGGAAAGTCTCTATATTGAATGTCATCTATGAGTTGTTATATAATTAAAAATTATTAAATTTAATAAATGCTATAAATTTTATATGTTGAACAATTTCTACTTAATAATAAAAATATTTAGACAAATAATGTATCAAAATGAACTTTTATTTTCATTTATTTTATTTAAAGCAACTCTTAATGTTCATTTTAAGTAAATAAAAATATAATGATTTTTTAGAAAAAAGTATTTAATTAATATGATTAGTAAATATTTTAAATAAATTTATTGAGATGTATAAAATTATGTGAATTTGATATTTCCAAAGCAACATAAATAAATTTATCAAATAAAAAAAATATTAGATCAATAATATTCTTTTGAAACGATGATTTTACTAATCATTTTTCATTCGTCAATCCTCATGTACCACGCGCTTAGCGCGTAAGAATCTGCGAATTGGTCAGAATCTCCAGACATTCTATTACCATGTAGCAGCTTGTGTCGCTGAGTTTGTGACTTTGTGGTAATAACAACGCATCAAATAAGAGATTGCTAAAATCTTTGCGCTTTTTGACTCTGCTAGTTCGTGGGACAGAGACAGACATTCTTTTACAACGTTATGTTATGTTGCTTACTGCTCTATATTTTGGTTTACTATATATATATACATGGGGAGTGATGCATTAAGAATTCATGTTTTTCCAAATAACGTTTGAAGATTGTATTTTCGACCAACCGGTTGCACTTGATTACATGCTCACTCCCCACTTAAACAAAGAAAAACAAATGTACTACTTTGGTAAAATTATGTGTTGCATAATTGTATTATATCCGGCTGTTTTTTTTATTAACACAATATTGGAAGGGAGTAAGTATTGATTAATTTTTATAAAAAATTATGAACTTATATAAAATGAATATTTTTTTAATAAAATTTATTTCATATTTAAGAATCAATTAAGATTTAGATCTTAATTTTATTTAATTAAAAAAACACATACTATTAGTATTATTTATGTTAATAATTGTTGGATATATACAAATAATTGTTTGGTCAAATTAGTGGGAATATATTTGAGTGGAACGTATGAAGGGTAAAATTTAACAGTATACGTTTAACGAAGTTCAACATTTTTGGCACACCTAAAATACCATCAATGGCCATCATAAATATGGTGATGATGCTGATCTCCAAGATTACTATGATGTTAAGGTTTCAATGTTTGTGGTTCGGGGTGGCCATTTTGTCGTCTTTTGATGCTCTTTCTCCGCGTCTCTGCCACCAAAACCGCAAAATAATTAGGCAAAGTTTACAACTTTACACAGTCCATTCTCTTCTTAATATTAAGTACATTCTACATATTATCACAAAATCATTTTCTCTCACCTGACCCAACGTTTGTCGTTGGTGAAATCAATTAGTACCATTTAGAAAAGGACAATCTTGTTCACATGCAAAAATATGATCATTTTTTAATGATAGAACAACTAACAGATCCTCTGTGAGAGTTGGAAGTCACTAAACTCAAGGAGGATTTGTTTGAGTATAGTATTCAAAATTTTATATATAAATTTTGGAAGCTATGAGATTTGAATCTCTATTGGGAATATATATTAATCATTCATGAATTATATATAACCGCTGCAATATCTTGAAGTGCTAAATCTCTTGCTAGCTTTGGCTGCGCAAGATGAAACATCGAAATCTTTTTTTTTTCTTAAAAGAAAAAAAAAACTAAACCCTCGTCTTTGATCAGTGAATCTATTCCTAGGTTTGGCTGCGCAAGATGAGACATCAACTCATATTTTCTATAAAAAAAAAAAAAGAAATTAGAACAATGTTGTCTGGAGAATTAATTGGAACCACTGCCCTAGAATATTTATCCTGTTCATGAATGGAATAAAAATTTCCAAGTTGGAATCGCACATTTCAAACAATATGACAAGCAACACCTTCTGAGTTTTAAGGAGGTCGTTAGAGTTTGTCCCAAACTGGGGTCTCTGCATAGCTGAAACTATTTGATCAAATAATTGCATGAGTATAATTAGCTTTGAAGTAATCCTTGAAACCAAACAACTCCTATTTGAAATTGTTTGTATGGTTGTTGAACAAAGAAAGTATATAGGTTTGCTATTCAAATCCTAGATTTACTATTTTAAATCCTTCCTTAACACTCCAAATATGCTAAAGAAAAGATGCATGCAATTTCAATTTGTCATAAGCATGCCATGTACATTATTCAACAAATTAAGTACTTTACTTTGTGTTGGTTTAAGAAGTTCTTGCTACTCTCACATCAAGTAAAATAAAAATTCCAATGTAATATACTTAATTTATATATTCTCCCACCTAATAAACTAATATTTTGAATTGGATTCGGTTCATATGCTTAAGTCACAATAAATACTGATAGGTACTGATACTCTTAAAGGGGTAATAATGTTACAAATCTCTCATTAACTAGAATAAAAAGTTTAATTATAGTTCTTAAACATTAAACTTGCCTTGTGTGTTTAGAGAAGCTTACTACTATAGTACTTAAACATTATATAAACTTTCCTTTCAATGTAGGACTTAAACATTAAGCTCTCCTTGTGTGTTTAGAGAAGCTTATTTTCCCCATTTATCTAAGGTTTTAACTGTGTGAGAAAGCAAACATTGTCCACAGTCCATGAAACAAAATAAAGCTTTCAAATTAAAGTTGCTATAATCTTGGATGATGAGAAAAGCGTTTGAAGAGTAAAAAATTAAACCAAACAAAACGAGAGAGAGAGAAAGGTGGTTTTACACTATGAGTAAAATAACCACACTAAGTTGCAAGATAAATCTTTTAGAGAATTATATTAAAAGGCATACTGGTATTAACATCAAGGAAAAGTTTCTGTAGTCGTTAGAAGAACTTTCTAAAAGGAAAAAAAAAACGGAAAATCTAATTTTTAAAGGAAGAAAATCACACTTTTCCACTACAAAACATATATGAGGAATGATACAATGAGAAAGACAACCTATGTTTGTTAATTCTTCTTTGACCACCACTCTTGCTTTACTATCCATTCGCAAGGAAATTCCAGAATCTCTTAAAGAACAGTACAAATGAGCTCAATTTAACTATGTAACCAAATGATTCATGATTTTGATGATTGGCTAAATTTGATTCATATAAAACGTTCTGAGATCAATCATTCAGAATTAATCTACCATTTGGGGAATTTTCTATTGTCATTGCAGCACATTTTCCTCCAAATCGTTAATTGAGTGAAGATGAAACCTTAGTTAATTCAGCAATCTTCACCATTACAAAAAAAAGACTATATTTTCCATAGATATATGTGTGGCAATCAAGTGGTACTGGAAACCAATGATACAAACATCATTGATAAGCCACTGAAATAATATTCATTCTTTTGAAAACTCATAATTTCACTTTAGTAAACCTTCCCATACAAAGCAACCTAAACCTAATAATAAAAGGATAGAGAAAAAGAAGAAATAACAACAATATAAAGATTAAACATAGAAGAAGATCTAACATCCCTAGGGTTTTCATTTGATCTTAAAAAGAGAAGCCAAAGTACTTAACCATCCTCGAAGCTTTTTCGCTTGGGGCTAATTATAATCGAGTTGGTTGAAATTTTGTCAAAGGAAACAGAAGAACCAAAAGCCAGTAACTTCACAAAGAGAGAGCAGAGAAAATTCTATAGTGCGTTATTACTAGTAGTGGAAGAAGAACTGAAAGCAGAAAGATCAGTCCAAGTAGAAGTGGCACCACCACCACCACTCCAATATTGCTCATTTGTGTTAGGGTTATTATTGACCCCCAAGAACTGTCTAGGCAAACCAAGTTCCTGATGATGATGATGACGATTGTCTTCCATTTTCACAGAAGCAAGCTGAGAAATAATGCCAGAAGTTGAAACCTTAATGGGAGTGCCACCATAGCCATCACTGCCACTAGCACCTTCAAAAGGGTACAACCCATGTGATGAAGTAGCTTCCAAACCAGACAAGAAGGGAAATTGGTGAGTTTGTGGAACCCTCCATTGGTCCAAACCAGATAACATAGAACCACCCCCACTCAAAGTGCCTCCTATATGGAAATTCAAGTCTCCTATTCCTCCCATTGGACCAGAAATTGCGCCATAGTTCAAGCCATAGCTTAACCCTATTTCTCCTCCACCACCACCAAGGTGGTGGTGGTCCCCAAGTTGATGCAATGGAGCCATGAACCTAAGAGACGGTGGCACCCCGGTGCCGCCACCGAGGCTGGCCACCAAGTCAGCAGAAGAGGAGCCACTGGTGGTTGAAGCGGAGCCGGCACTCGCGGTTTGGCGATCGGAGTTTGCCGGCGACCTGGTGTTGCTGCTGGAGCTTCCTCTGCTCCTCTTGTTCCTCCGGCAGCCGCCGCCTACGGGGACATTCCTCAAGGTCCCGCCACGTGTCCAGTACCTTCTGCAGGCCTTGCAGAAGTGACGGGGCTGAGAGAGGCTGTAGTTGTTGAAGTAGCAAAACTTCGTGTTGGTGGATTCACATCTTGGACACTTTTGTGGAGCTTCCTGTATGTTGGCCATCCTCGCTCTATCTGCCATCGAACCGGGCCTGATGGACCCGGCGGTAGTGCTACCGCTGAGTCCATGAGGTTGCGATGGCGGAGGCGGCGGCGGTTGTATTGGTGGTGGCAGAATAAGGTGGGAGCTGGCAGCAGTGTTGTTGCCTTGCTGCTGGTGATTTGGTTGCTGCAGTAACATAAAGTTGGAGGAGGAAATTAAATCAAATATGTGGTATATTCAGGAGAAGGGTATAAACAAAAGTGTAGGAAGAATATCTATCCTTTTTGAATTTTGCCTTTTGGGCAAAGAAATTAAATGAGAAAGAACCAAATTGAAGAACCCTTCAAATTTTATTTTTACCTGTTGCTGCCAGTTGGCTGGATCAATATATGATGGGATAGAAGTATAAACCATGGTTCCTCTTGGAGCTTTCTCTTTTGTAAAGGTTGATGGTTTAATTTTTTTGGGAGCTAATAGTAGAGAGAATCACATCAAACAGTTAGAGAGAGAGTGAGAGTGTGTGTGTGTGTGGTTGAGCTGAGCATAGAAGAGAGAAAGAAAAAAGAGAGAAAGCAAAAGAAAGAAAGAAAGAAAGAAGAGAGGGGAAGAAGGGTTTGGGGAGAGGAGAGCAATGAGAAGCAAAAATAAAGGAGGTGCTTTTGATTATTTATATATAATTTTTAGTTTCTTGTTCATTTCCCCCGATAGCACTCTTTTTGTTTTATTGCTTTTCAGGATTTTGAGAAGGCGATGTTTCTTAACCCATAAGCTTCTTATTGATGCCCTGTAAGTACTGTGCTTAGAAAAAAGAGATATTGTTAGTGCCTCTCTCTCTCTCCTCCTTCTGCATGAAAAAAGCTAAGTATTGAGCCTGATATGTCATGTTACAATAGAGAGAGAAAGGGAGTGTGTGCTGACCAGCCTAGCCATTCATGCTACCAATTTGGTGTAGAACGGCCAGAGCTAACTTTAATTATGATTCTATTATAAAAATATAAAATTAGTTTATTGGTGATTGGTGAATTAATGATAGATTATTGTGAAGAATAGTGTGGTTCATCATAGGTTAATTTTTTTTTTTTAATATTGGGTTGAAGAGAAAAAAAGAAAAGGTGTCCATTTGTGCTTTAGTGTGTCCCGACCGAGTGAACCTTTTCTTGGCCAGGTCTGTTCCCTACCCCACTCCTCTCTTTCTTTTTGCATGGAAACATTCATCCTTGCATCTCACGCGCCACAACATGGGCACGAGTCAAACTCATATGTGGAATATGGCAGAAGTTGGGTTACATAGTTACTTAGAGGGAATTGAAGAAGGGAAGGGACCCCCAAAGTAACTATTTACAAAGTGTTTCTCTGATGGATAATATATAATGATTGTTCGAATGCTGTCCAAAGAAAAGAAAAAACGTATAGTTAATTTGTTACAGGATTTGGGAAATGAATTGTGCAATATATGGATATGAATTACATATACTTGAAATGTGTCCGCTCATCATGTTGCAAAAATAAGTGACTTTTGCTTAGTTATTATGGGTCCCTGAAGGACGTTTAAATCCCCCTTGGTCCCTGCCTGGGATTTTTTCGTGAATCCAAAATCTGGATATGGTCACATCATGCATATTCGGCTGCTATATGAAATTAAGAAAATAGGAATTGAGATTTTTAGTCATGAAAAGTATCTTATTCTCTCAATCCAGTGTTAGAATAACTCAGTTTGCAAAGCTTGTGCTGCAATTAATTTGGAAAAGAAATATGTTGTTAATATATATTTATTGGGAGGCTATGATGGTGGCAGAAGTCTTTATGTTTTTGAATTAGGGTTTTATATGCATTAATATATATGTTATAATTGTTATCTTTACCATAAAACGCGTAAATCAATTGATATTGTTTCAGTTTAATCAGATTTAAGTATCTTTTTGTGTTAGATACTTGAGAGTAACTAGTTAACAAAAATTATTTTTGATAAAAAATACATGTGATCGATAAAAAAAATTCACTCTATATTTTATATAATCAATTTATGATATAATGAATTATTTCTTCTCTATTTGTGGACTTTATTTTGTTAAGAATTGTTCACATTAAATATGTGTGTTTATTCTTCTATTTTTGTTTGTTGCCTATTCTTTTAGCTATGAGCAAAGGTTATCAAACTCGAGAGTTTACGCAGACTCGTGAGAGTTTTATAGACTCGACTCATAAACTCAACTCGTAGACTCGTAAGAGTATACTTCATATAAAAATAATAACAAAATATCTATAAATAACATACTAATTAAACATTTGAACAATATAATAAAGCAAAACAGTAAATCATAAAATTCAGAATATTTAAATAACCAAGTCTAGTAATAATACATCACCGGTAGACAATAACTTGTAACGGTTATAGTAGTGGTAAATCATTCTCATCGAGGGTTTGATGTTATTAGAGAACAAGAGTTGAATATTGTTAAAGGTGAGAATTTTGTATTTGAGAATAACACGCTAAATGCAGATATGTTGAATGCTAAACACACAAAAAACAATAAAAAAATAACTTATGTTTTGGTCTAACTTTTTTAACTTGCTAACTCGTTGACTCAGTGGTAAACTCGAGAGTCTATCGAGTTTACTCAGAGTCTACTAAAAAAAAAAGTTTATTCAAGAGTCAACTCATACGGAACAAGTGGACTCGTAAACTCGTAAGAGTTAGTGAGTTAACTCGAGAGTTTGATAACTTTGGCTATGAGATGAGATCCGATTCACATAAAGATGAAAATTCCCCCCTCCCAATTTTTTTTAGTATTATTAAACAAAATTTTCAATTCTAGTTGAATAATAACGCATACAGAAGAACAATATTTATCTAAATTTTGTTCTTTTAAAAATACAGTAGGTGAAAGTTCTCTTTATCCAATGAAAGTGATTTGTGCTTAATAAATATATTTTTTTTATCAATTATTAGTATGTTAATTTCGTTTTAGTAACAATAGGAATTCAAATTCATAACTTCTCTCATTTCTTTCTCCCTTTACCATCTAATTAATCTTATATACCTCCCTGCTCAAATAAATTTTATATAAAATTTTGTGTTATATAACATTAATTTTATATAAAATATTGTCTAACAAATGTGATTTCTTCATTTAAAAAAGATTGTAATTTCTGATAAATTCAACTTTTAAATAATAATAGTTTTTATGTATCAATGAAGAAACGTTATACTACTATTAGATTTAGTCCCTTTAACCACGACAATTTCTAAGCCACTTACCGTTTACATCATACCTAGGAAGTAATCTAACATCCATCTTCCATGTCTTTATCAATTGTTTAGGAACTGAGTTCTTAAGCTTATTCTATATATATTTTTATCATGTTATTCATAACAAGTATTTATCGATTTTGTCGATAATTAATCTTTTCCGTTAAAGAATTTGAGTACTTATAATGAGATTTTCTCCTCTCAATTATGTTTTTCTATCCACAAGGCTCAAATTTGAGACATTGCTTACGGAAATTGAGTCTAATACCATTAAGAATACTGGCTTGTTAGTATTTTATTCTATATATTAATAATATTATATTATAATCCGTCAAACAAAATTTTATTATATTTAGGGATAAATAATCACTTTGGTCACCGAATGTGTAAACGGGTGATAATTTAGTTCTTAAAAGAACATAAATTTTGATTTAGTCTCTAAATATGTAAAAGTGCAACAATTATGTCTTACGCATAACCAACAAATTGATCTTTGAACTATACAATTTAATGCCAAATTGCTCCTAAAAAAATACAACCTTAATGTTAAATTGATATTTAAATATCATAGCTTAATGACAAAATGGTCGCAAAAACCAAACAATAGGATGAAGTTATCTAATTTTTTACACATTCGTGGACTAAATTAGTATTTTTGTTCTTTCAAAGATTAAATTGTTGTTGATTTACACATGCAATGAATAAAATGACCATTTGCCCTTATATTTGGAGTAAAAAATCTATAGGCTTCATATTTGAGGTCTCTTGGCCTACACTTTCCCAAGCCCACCTTGTTAAGTTAAAAGACGTTTGTGTCTTTCAACAGATCAAGATTAATTATTTTGATTAGATGCGAATAGATACTAAGGTTTAAAGTTGTGTTTGTTGTTGTGTCTGGTACATTTGCATCTGTATTATCAGACGATAGTAGAGACATGCTATGATCTGATATATCATTAAAATGATGACATTTAAGAATTCATTTAATGTTTTATGTTTGAGATTCATTTTGCAAAGATATTCTCCTAGGATTTTTCAAATCCTATGAAGAATAAATGAAGTTAAATATCTAGAAGTTGACAAACACCATCAAAAGACGTGCATTGCTGGTGACAGACCTTCTTTAACTGAAAACCAAGTGGTTTTCTACTGAAGTGATCAACATGAAAGCTCACAAGAGTGATTTTCTAGCATGAAGGAGTACGTGCATCTAATGCAAGGATTAAATGCTCCAACAACCACAATCTTCAAATCTGAGCTCAAGTGAAGAAACTTATTCGTTTAGAGACAATGGACACTTGTTGAAGAAGACCTATATATATACTAGAAGCTTTGAAGACATGGATACGAACCTACGTGCTTTCATTCAAATTCTTTTTATGAAAAGCTTTATGTAAATTGTTTCATTGTTTGAAAAAGCTCTCAAAACACCTTGAACACCTTGAGAGAAAAGACTAAGTGTTGAGTTTGTATATCTATTTGTAAGACAATTAATAGTTGGTCATTGTGCAAACAAACAACAAATCTTTTGATTTGTGTAGAGCCAACAGTGGCTCGGTAAGACAAAGAATATTGGTTGTAACTTGTTTGGTATAAAGCTTGAGTTGTAAGAACCAGAAGTGACAATGATTAATACTTGTAACTTGTTGAAGTTAGTGGAACTTGGTGGTTAACCAAGAACTAGACGTAGTCTTAGTGATGGAGATGAAATTTCCATGTCTTATATGCTTTCATTTCTCTTCTGCTTTAAATTGACCTAAGTTTTGAATTGGATTTTGTTTTGAAAACTATGTTTACTTTGAAAAAAAAAATCATCATCTAAAAGTGTTTTTGTGAAAATCTATTATTTGTTTTACAAAGTTTCTCTTTAGATGGTAACTTTGTTTTTCACGAAAAAGACTTTAAAAATCTAAAATCACAATTCAACCCCCCTTCTTGTGATATTTGCCTTTACATTTTGGTATTAGAGCTTAACCTCTAAGGGTTGAGCACCTGATAGTGTCTAGATAAAAAGATTCTGATGGCAAATAACAACAACAATAGTTAGTTCATTATTGAGGGAGCATCCTTCACGAGACCACTAGACTTCACAGGAGAGGACTATCCATATTGGAAGGACAAAATGGAGATGTACATCAAGTCCACTTAATATAGACTCTGGCTAATCGATCATCACAAATGGAGACATACCTATTCCTAGACCATAAGCTAAATGGGCAAACACAGATCTTGCCATAATGGTGCTAAATAAAAAACCTTATTATACTCTGACATGTGCTCTATCCAGGAATGAGTATAACAAGACTTGTAAAATGAAGACAACCAAAGAGATCTGGGACTCGTTAAGCATCAACTATGAACTAAATAAAAGATGTTCAACTGAGAAAAGTTGCTTCTCCATGAAAGAAGAAGAATATGTGGATGATATGTTTGGAAGACTTCAAGTGCTTTTAAGTGGTCTTGAAGCTCTAGGACACACCTTCACCAAAGCTCAGATAAATCTAAAGATCCTTGATAGATTTCCCAAGGTGTGGGAACCAAAAGCTACAGCCATCCAAGAAGCTAGAAACCTGAAAACTCTAGCATGAAATAAGTTGTTGGGCATCCTAAGAGTATATAAAGTCAATTGAGATCATCTTCCAAAGAAAGATTTCACTACCCTCAAGTTTAGAGAGACTAGCTCCAAAAGATAAGAGATTTTCTAAAGCTCTTAAAGTGCAGATGGTTGAGTCTGATGGTTCAAATAATAGTTTTGTAGATTCCATAAATGAAGAAGTGGTTCTCATGTTTAAAAATTTCAAACAGATAATGAAAAAGAAAAGAAATTTTCAGCACTCCTCCAAAAGAAAGGGCACAAGATTCAAAAAGAAATACAAGGAGTAAAACAATGAGATCATCTTCTTTGAATGCCAAAAACCTGGACATATGATGGTTGATTATCCCTAGCTAAAAAAGAAAAGATATTGTGGGGATAAGAAAAAGAAAAGTCTGATGATCATCTGAGACCACTCAGATAGTAAGAAGAGCAGTAATTCAGACGATGAACAAGCCAACATATGTTTTATGGTAGATACAGATGAAAAATTTGAGGTAAAAACTTGTTATGAATCTGATATCTCTTATAGTACTTCATCAAATGATGAAGAAGATATACCCTATGATGTTCTTCAGAACTATCATCATTTCCATTTAGTGCAAAAAATATAAAGGCCTCTAGTATGCTACAAAATTCCAAATGGAACGCGTGAGTAGTCCTTAGAAGGCTGAGAAAAAGATCTTCAATTTTTTTACAAATAAGCTTTGGCCAATTCTGCCATTTACAGAGTCAAATTGAGCTTAGAAGTCAGAGCCTCTACACTTGAATAATTGGGCTGAGAGTTTAGGCTTTGTTTTGTGTAATTAGTTTAATTAGGTAGATTAGATCGGCCTAAGCAAGGCCCATCCATTACTTCTGAGTAATCACTCTATATATTAGTGTTAGTTAGTTACTTTATTTTGTAAAAAAATAGAATTAGTTACTTGCTGTGCAAGTTTTCTCTTTTCTTTCTTTCTCTCTCAACTGTTTTTCATTCTTCTTCCTCTTTTCACTTCTGTTCCACCATTTTATTGTACATAATTTTTTGGCTTTTCTATTGGTGATGATCATGGAGGGCTAAATAATTAATCTATCCAAGGATCCACTCCAAGCAATGCTAAATTTGAGTTCTGGTTTAGTATTTCTAATATTTGTGAATGTTCATCTTTCTCTTCAATCCTATTTTTGATTTTCATGATTACGATTATGTTTAGGATTGAAAAAGGATTAGGTTATGGATTCATTTCCTAATTTCAAAATTTAGTCACGGATTATTTGGATGATTTTGTAACCTAATTTGCAATCTCAAACAATTTAGAGATTGATTTGATTGAACTTTCACATTGAACATCATTCATAGTAACTGTGATAATTTGATTTGCATTGGTTTGATGAATTGGATTAATGTTATCAAACTTGATTTGTGTTTTGTTTTGTTTCTTCACTCTGTTTTTGTATTTTCGTGTTCTTTTACAATCGCCTACAATTTGTTTGATGAAATTCCTCCCTTGCTGTTTATAAGTGAATGAATGTAGGAATCAAATTGAATCATATTTCTGAGTTCGACCTAGGTTAATTTTGTACTACAGATTCCTAGTTTTACTTGTTTTTTTGGAACGATTGAACATTCTTTATCAATCATACTCTTCCAGACCCTGTTTTTAAACTTAAAAAGGCTTTGTATGGTCTGAAGCAGTCACCTCATGCTTGGTATGACAGACTGAGTTCTTTTTATTTTAGAAAATGGTTTTATGAGAGTCAAAGTATATACAACTCTTTTCATAAGAGAAGTTGGCAAGGATTTCATTATATTTCAAATATATGTAGATGATATAACTTTTGGAGCTACTAATGAATCTATGTGCAGGGATTTCTCTAATCTAATAAAGAGTGAATTTGAAATGAACATGATGGGAGAACTTAAGTTCTTTTTAGGGCTTCAAATCAAGCAGGACAACAAAGGTATATATATATATATATATATATATATACGTGCACACACACACACACATAAACAAAAATACACTAAAGAACTTTGGAAAAATTTCAAGATGAAAGGTGCTAAACCAATAAAACACCTATGCATGCTTTCAATCCCTTAAGTAAAGATGAATTGGGTAAACCAGTAGATCAGACGATCAACGGATATATGATTGACTCACTTCTATATCTGACTACTAGCAGACCTAACATCATGCATATTGTATGTCTATGTGTTAGAATTCAGTTTAATCATTGAGAGTCACATCTCAAAGCTATTAAGAGGATCTTACATTATCTAGTAGGCACTACTAACCAAAGTTTTCTCTACAAGAAAATCAAGATTTCATGTTAGTAGGATATTGTGATGTAGACTATGTAGGAGAAAGAGTTGAACAAAAAAGCACAAGTGGTGGATGTCACTATATTGGACCTTGTCTGATATCTTGGGCAAGTAAAAAGTAGAACTCCATTGCTTTGTCTACGACAGAAGTTGAATATATGTATGATGCAAATTGTTGCTCACAACTTCTATAGGTAAACTATTAGTTAGAAGATTACTCTAGTTTTGAGAACAATATTATAGTATATTGTGGCAGCACTAGTGCTATCAATTTATCCAAAAAATCCATACAACATTCAAAGGCTAAGCATATTGAGATAAGATATCATTTCTTTCGTGATTATGTGCAAAAAGGTGTTTTTGACATAAAGTTTGTAGACATAGATCACCAATGGACTCACATCCTCCCTAAGCCTTTGTTTGAAGATCACTTCGTCTATATAAAGGAACATTTAAATATAGTTGGTCTATAAGATTAATGATGCATGTCTATAATTCTCAGATGATCATATCATCTTATACATATCTTCATTAAAATGTTTGGACTAATGTGCGCTCAAGCATACAAACAGAAGAGGAAATGTGTTCACAAAGATGAAAACATTTTGTCTTCTCTTAAAAAAAACGTGTGTTGACCTTTCCGTCATGATAGAAAACAATTTTTGAAAACTTTAATGGGATTTGAACCGTTACCGATCATTTCTCTCTCTTTTTATGTCAAAACATATAAAAGGCAAAGGTGAGCATTTAAGAGATTTTTTTTGAAACTTTGAACTTTTTGAACTCTTTGTGCCTTTCTGCTTGCATATGAGAAATCAAATTTCAAAAGTCTCATATTTTTTCTCAAATTTTTTTTATTTTTGTATAGCACCAAGGAAGAATGAAGCAGTTGTGTTTCCAGGAATCAACAACGAAAAGGATGCGAAGAACGTGCTGCCAAAAGATTCCTTCATCCTTGAACGATGGGTGAACTTCCAAAGTTTAGAAAAAGAGGGCTTTCTTGTCAAAGGTATCTTTGATCGCGTTAGGTGGACAAACTTTCTATGAAAGTTAGTGATTGGCAATAAGGTCCCTATGCTTTATTCTAGGGAATTGCTAGTTAGGAAAGAGTCAGTATCAGAGGCACCGTTAGAAGATTAGAAGTAGTGATCTCACCAGTAATCATTGCCGAGAGAATAATATCTTTAAGGAAACTATTGATTTAATTCTATATAGCAAACTACAACAAAAAACAAATGATAGGAAGAAGATGATCAACTTCCTAAGGACTGCAAACCTAACCTATATGTGCAGACTAATTCATAGTTTCTATTCAACATGGTTATGCCCATACTAGGGTCTAGAGACTATGTCAGTGATAGAGAAAGGTTTTGCATGTATAAGGTGATGATGGGTGAGAAGGCGAATCTACTTGAAGTCATCCTCTATTACTAGATATAGGCTTTCAAAGATAGATTCAACCCCAAAGTGAAGAAGAATCATGTTCCTTTTGGTATGCTCTTCACTCATATCATGCGAGATGTTGAAGTTGATGTGTCTAGAATGACATTATCTGCTAGAGAAACACAACTTAAAGGTATGACCTTTACAAAGATGGGAATCGCTGATAATTTCCCAGAATATGCTCAGAAGCATATTAAGAAAAAAGGTCAAGAAGGATGAACCACAATCTGTGGTTGATCATACGATGGGCACTTAAGATCAACCTATTGATCTTGAGTTTGGATCTACATCTCTATAGACACAAGGCGAGCATACCTAACGTAAACCTAAATGATGCATAAAAATAGTACTCACACAAAGCAAGTGTACCCTATGCAGTAGTATCATGGACCTAAGTCTGAATATCGAACACTAGAGACCAATTGAATTCCCAAAATAGTAAAATTATTAAACTAAACAACCGAGATAATTAAAAGAAGATTGAAGTATTTTTTTTGGGTTTTGATTTTAGAGAAAACAAATTAGCTATCACAAAATAGAGATTTAAGTGATATTAAACAACCAAGGATTATGATTCACTAGTACCAATTTTCCCCAATCCTAGTTCTCATGAAATTCCTCCCACATTTAATTATCAATTCCCAAGGTCAACCAAAGCCTATGATCAAGGTCTAATGATACTCTTTGTCTTTAATCAATACTCCAATGATCATATATATATTAATTTATTTCAAAGTATATAATCATATCCAGGGATGATCAATTAAGGATTAATTAATCTATCAAAGATTACACAAACAATTTGATCATACAATTTGGTGTAAAACATTCTCTACCTAGGTTTACCAAACATACATAGATGATCATCATAGTACATTCGATTAAGCATCAGTTCCCACATAAACAATAAAAATAAGGAAGAAAATTTATTAACATAAAACACTGAAGAATTTCATTAAGAACATAGAAAGGAGTACAATTGGAAGTTACATCATAAGCTCTAGACTAGGGTGACTAGCCATTCATGATCAAAACACAACTAGAAAGCCTATATGAAATTAGCATACATATACCAAAAAAGGGAAGAATAATAATCACCATTTATCCTCGCGTTGTTACCCACTCATCGAGGTCGTACCCGAATCAAATAAACATTAAAAATGCAGTATCTAGGAAGTGATCCTAGGTCGTCTCCCAACAAGCAATGGTCAACCAAACTTTCATAACAGATAGTAATAAAACAGTAACGAATTGGGGGGGGGGGTTGTTTGTTTTTGTAAATTAAACAACAAGAAAATTAAAATTAGAAAATAACAAAATTAAAACATGTTGTTTCCCCTTGATTCACAAGCAAGTCTCTTATCCTAGGTTACGAGAATTTATCCTTAAGCAGTTCAACCACTTAATCCAACCTTAAATTAAATTACTAAGCGAAAATTAACATAAGGTTGTCATTATGTGATTAAGCAACACATACACCAATTAATCATGAACGAAACTGATCATTAAGCATGAACATAAATTAAGCACAGAGACAATTAATCAAGCACTAAGCATGCATGTATTAATAGCAACAAATACAGAGTAATTGGTGAAGAGGAAAAACTGATCAGAATACAATAGTAATAACAAAACCTCAAAGAAAGCTGTGCTTGATCCTCAAGAGAAAACAACGCTGGAGACTTAGCCTTCCATTAATCACTAGAAAACAAAATTGTAGATTGAAGCAGAAAAAGAATTTTATTGCTACGTGAATATTGCGCATGAACAGTAAAAACTGGAATTGCAAAACCTAAAATTAGCCTCCTCTCCAAACGAAAAAAAAACTAAAACTAAAACCTTGGTGCTGTTATATAGGTTCTCAGCCCCAAAGCTTACAAATCTATTTTAAGTCCAAGCCCATAAATAAAATAAAATATGGACAAGATAAGATAATATTTGATAAAATAAAATCTAGATGAAATAAAATCTAGATAAGATAAGATAAGATTGGATGAAATAATATCTAGATGAGATAAAATCTGGATAAGATAAGATTTGATAAAATAAAATTGTTTGCTCTCTTCAAGTCCAATCCCAATTCCGGATTCAAGCCCAATTGCTTATAATTCTCCTGAAATTAAATTAAAAAACAAAATTAGTCCATTAGGCCCAAATGATAAAACTGCATAATTAATTTGACAATTAAGGCTAATCAGTAATTAAAATGATGACAAAAAGGGTTAAGAAATAGGAGAAAATAATGACACATCAAATCCCCCCACACTTAACCTTTTGCACTCCTGGGCAAAATCAAAAAGCAAAGCAAGGAACAATTCCAGAGACATTAAAGAGAAACAAACAGACACAAAAACAATTACATATTTCTCAATGAGTCTCAAGGAATGAAAAGAATGGGTAATATCCAACACATAAAGAGTTAAAGAATCAAGGCAGTCATGAAAATCATCCAAGCATCTCAAACATGGCAAGATAGTCAATCAACTCAAGAATGAAAAGTGATAAAGCCTCACAAGATATGCACTTTATCTCTCAAGTGTCTAGGCTATTGTTTACTCTCAGAGCACCCATGAAAACAAACACCACATAGACTTGGCAAGACTCTGAAATTGGCAACCACATCACAAACACATGCACATGAGGATCAAAAGGTCTTTTAAGGTGCTAATGAGGCCAAGGACAAGGTAGAGGAAAGTATGAGATAGTAGCTAAAACCCAAAGGAATAGAGGAGCAATGGGGGAATAAGTAGGAAGTAAGAAAAAGTAGTAAACCCCAAAACCAAAATTAAAAATTAAGCTTTAAAAAGTAAACCCAAAACAAAATCAACCAAGTCTTCAAACCAAGACCTCATTTATTCAACTTCATTCTTTTTTTCTGTTTTTTTTTAATTTTTTTTGTTTTTTTGTATTATTTTTTGGACTTGAACAGTAGCAATTGAAAGCATTGAAAAATAAAGCAACAATTAGGCAATATATGTATATACATCAAGCATGGCCAAAATACATCATCAAGCATGGCCAACAAAAACATATCATCCAATGAAACATACCCCCCCCCCCCCCCCTCCCCCACACTTATTCCTAAAACAATTCCAAAGCTCCAAAATTCCTTAAGGGTAGGGTGAAATCATGATTTTTCACTTAAGGCTTGTAATGAGCTTCAAAACAAAGAAAGGGAAACATAGGCTCAAAGGGGCTATCAAAGGAATTAATTCAAGGTAGGCTCATTTGGCTAGAGGCGTATAAGAACAAAATGCCTAAATCATCTCCCAACATGCATGTGAAGCAAGAAGTATCAACAAGAGTCAAGCCAAGGCTATTGTGCAAGCAATCAATGGGGCAAAACACACCGAATAAAATAGATGATGATGACTCAAATTCTCACCAAGGGTAAATCTATCACTTTCAATTCAAACTTTCAAAACTAACTTGACATGTAGAGAAAAACAAGGGTTTCAATTCACAAAATGTCAAGAAACTCCTATTTCAAAAACAATTACCCATTACCTGTACATAACCCAAAATTCAAAGAGAAACATGCAATGTTGTACACAAAACATAAAACCAAAATAACAAAATTAACCTAGAAAAACCTAATAAAATTAAACTAGAATACCCAACAAAGAATACCTAACAAAATTAAAGAACAATCTCCCTTCCCCCACACTTAAACAACACATTGTCCTCAATGTAGCACAATCATAAGATCAAGAACTATTAAAACAATCAATAAATTTGAACAAGTGCAATAAAATTAAAGGAGACAGAAAAAGAAAACTTCCTAAGTCGTGGCAGAAGAGAAGTAGGATGAAGTAAGGAGGTCTCCTCCACCACTACATCCACTAAGCAAGGATTTGTGAGGAATGATTTCAACCGGTGTCCATTGACCTTGAAGCTCTTATCTGTGGATTCAC
Source organism: Glycine max (assembly GCF_000004515.6). NCBI lineage: Eukaryota > Viridiplantae > Streptophyta > Magnoliopsida > Fabales > Fabaceae > Glycine > Glycine max. Next base: position 42,315,058 of record NC_038254.2, on the reverse strand, counting down.
TTTTGATCTCAACTGTACCATAAGGAAAAACATTAGTCACCACAAAAGGACCAATCCACTTTGACCTCAACTTACCACTCATGAGTCCGAGCCTAGAGTTATACAATAAAACTTTCTGTCCAACCACGAAGTCCTTCTTAGCTATCAAACTATCATGGAACTTCTTGGTCTTATCCTTGTAGAATTTGGAATTCTCATATGCTTCTAAACGGATCTCATCTAGCTCACTTAGTTGCAACTTCCTTTCCTCTCCAGCCTGATCCATAGAGAAGTTGCAGGTCTTTACAGCCCAGTAGGCTTTGTGCTCTATCTCTACAGGAAGATGACATGTCTTGCCAAAGACAACCCGATAAGGAGACATTCCTATGGGTGCTTTGTAGGCAGTCGTATGCGCCCAAAGAGCATCATCTAGCCTAGTGCTCCAATCCTTTCTGTTCGGCTGCACAATCTTCTCCAAGATCCTTTTTATCTCCTTGTTTGAAATCTCAGCCTGCCCATTAGTTTGGGGGTGGTATGGTGTGGAAATTTTGTGCACGACCCCATACTTTTTGAGCAAGGCATACATGGATCTGTTACAAAAATGGGTGCCTTGATCACTAACGATGGCTCTAGGGACTCCAAACCTGCAAAACAAATTAGATCTAATAAAATCCACAACAACCTTAGCATTGTTAGTTCTAGTGGCTTTGGCTTCCACCCATTTTGAAACATAATCAATAGCAAGGAGAATATAAACAAAACCAAAATAGACAGGGAAAGACCCCATAAAATCTATACCCCAAACATCAAACACCTCACAGAATAACATGGGTTGTTGAGGCATTGCTGTCTCCATGAAGGTAAGCCGCCTGCTCTCTGACAAGGCTCATAAGTGCTACAGATTCTCCATGCATCCTTGAAGATGGTATGCCAATAGAAACCACAGTCAAACACCTTACGAGCTATCCTCTATATGCCAAGATGGCCACCTGGTGCGGAAGAATGACAAAATTACAGGATCGAGTAAATCTTATGGTCTGGAATGCATCTCCTAATAACCTGGTCACTACACAACTTCCACAAATAGGGGTCATCCCAAATATAATGCTTAGCATCACTCTTAATTTCATCATTTTAAGCTTTAGATGCTAAGGGAGGAAAAACAGAAGCAACCAAATAATTCACAATATTAGCAAACCTGGGAGTGGGGAAGGAATCAAAAATACTATACAGAATGTACAAATGGTCATCTGGAAAATCATCCTGAATGGGTGAGTCCTCAGACGCACGCTTAATCCTACTCAGGTGGTCAGCCACGAGGTTCTTTGCACCACCTCGATCACGGATATCCAAATCAAACTCTTGAAGCCAAAGCATCCACCTTATCAATCTAGGCTTTGATTCATCCTTCTTCAACAGGTACTTTAGAGCTTCATGGTCAGTATAAACAATAACACGAGTACCAAGCAAATATGAATGAAATTTTTCAAGAGCAAAAACTATCGCTAATAGCTCATTCTCTGTGGCAGTGTAATTTGCTTGAGTAGTATCCAAAGTTCTGGAAGCGTAGTAGATCACCCGAGGCAGCTTATCAATCTTTTGAGCAAGGACAACCCCTAATGCATAATTGGATGCATCGCACATTAGCTCAAATGAGGCTGTCCAATCAGGTGCCTGAATGATAGGGGTGGTAGTCACCACATGCTTGAGGCAATCAAAAGCCTCTTTGCACCGGTCATCAAAATCAAACTCCGCCTCCTTTTACAGCAGATTGGATAGTCGAAGGGCCACTTTGCTAAAATCCTTGATAAAGCGCCTATAAAACCCTGCATGACCAAGAAAAGAACAAACCTCTCGCACGCAAGAGGGGTAAGGTAATTGTGAAATAACATCTATTTTTGCAGGGTCTACCTCTATGCCCCTATTTGAAATGATATGCCCTAAAACTATACCTTGTTCTACCATGAAGTGACATTTTTCAAAATTCAGCACAAGGTTAGTTTCAATGCATCTATTAAGAACTTTATCCAGACTATCCAAACATGCATCAAAAGAAGATCCATAAATAGTAAAATCATCCATAAACACCTCTATGGAAGTTTCTAAAAAATCACTAAAAATGCTAAGCATACACTGCTGGAAGGTACTAGGGTCGTTGCATAGGCCAAAGGGCATCCTTCTATAGGCAAATGTGCCAAAGGGACAGGTGAATATGGTATTTTCTTGATCCTCAGGAGCAATATGAGTTTGTAAATAACTAGAAAAACCATCAAGAAAATAGTAATGAGACTTACCTGCCAAGCGCTCAAGCATTTGATCAATGAAAGGCAGGGGAAAATGATCTTTTCTGGTTACTTGGTTCAGCCTTCTATAATCAATGCAGACTCGCCAGCTATTCTGCACTCTTGTGGGGATAAGCTCATCCTTTTCATTCTTAATCACTGTGAGACCTGTCTTCTTAGGAACCACTTGGATTGGACTTACCCACTAGCTATCAGAAATGGGGTAGATGATTCCAGCTTGTAAGAGCTTGGTCACTTCCTTTTTCACCACATCTAGAATGACGGGGTTGAGTCGCCGCTGTGGCTGCCTCACTGGCTTAGCTCCATCCTCTAAAAGTATCCTATGCATGCAGGTAGATGGGCTAATATGAGGAATGTTTGCTAAAGTCCATCCAATGGCCTTCTTCTGCTTCTTGAGCACTAGCAACAACTTCTCCTCTTGCTCAACATTAAGGGAGGCAGAGATGATCACCAGGAATTTTTCCTTGTCCTCCAAGTAAGCATATTTGAGGGTTGCTGGTAAGGGCTTCAACTTTGGTGTGGGTGGTGGCTGAACAGTGGGAGGAACCAGGGTAGGAGAAGAAGAAGCTTCCTTAGCTTGTACCTCATAAAGCAAGTCAGAAGTATATGTACTTCCTACAACATGGTTAGTGCATTCTGACTCTAAAAAATCAACATCAAGAGGTACAACACCCATAAAATCAGAACCAAATTCAAATTCAGATTCATTATCAGCATAAAAATCAGATAGAAGATCAAATTCAAACTCAGATTCAGATTCAATGCATAAGGAATGACAAGTATGCAGATAAGATAAAAATGGATGTTTCCTACCATGAAGAACAGAATCAAAATCAAACACATAATCATAAAAAATCTGATCAATAATCTCAGCATAAAAAAACAGAATGATCCTCAGATGGATGTTTCATGGCATCAAGAATGTTAAAATGAACAACAATATCACCAAATTCCATAGACAATGTGCCAGCATAAACATCTATCTTGGTTCGGGCTGTTTTCATAAATGGCCTGCCTAAAATAATTGGAACTGAACCATGGGAAAATCCCTCTTCCATATTAAGAACATAAAAATCAATAGGAAAAATAAGTTCACCAACCCGAACCAGCACATCCTCTATAAAACTTGCGGGGTAAGAAACACTTCTATTTGCCAAATGAATCACCACATCTGTAGATTGCAAGGGTCCAAGAGATAAAGAATTGAAAATGGACAAAGGCATGACACTAACTAATGCTCCTAGATCTAGCATGGCATTCTCAAATTTATTGTTCCCAATAATGCAAGGTATACAGAAAGTACCTGGGTCCTTACATTTCTCAGGAATGTGAGGAATAAATTTAGCTATCAATGCTGACACATTTATGCCCATACTAGTCCTTTCATTGCCTTTGAGCTTCCTTTTGTGGGTGCACAACTCCTTTAGAAACTTGGCATATCTTGGAATCTGCTTGATGGCATCTAGCAGAGGTATGTCCACCTCTACTTTCCTGAAGGTCTCCAATATCTCCTTTTCCGCTTCTTCCATTTTTTTGTTGAGAATTGCTCTATGTGGAAATGGAAGAGGGATAGGAGGTTGCTGCAAGTCAGAGCTACCAAAAGAAGGTCCACCTGCATGAAAATTTTTGTTAGCTCCCTGATCAGGAAGCTTCCTGTTTAGTGCAACTATCTCATCTTCTTTTTCAGGTTTAGAATGAAGCTTGACAGGTGCTACTGGTGGAGTCACTTGAATTTGGTTGCCAGACCTCAAGGTGATGACACTCACATTTTTCAGATTCTGCACAGTCTGTGAAGGCAATTTGTCAGAATTTTGGGACTGAGCTTGGTTCAACTGAGTAGCCATCTGCCCCATCTGATTTGTCAGACTCTGAATGGAGGCTCTTGGCTCTTGCTGAAATTGCATATTCTGGATGGTCATTTGCCTCACTAACTCTTCTAAGGAAGGTTGAGGAGGAGCCTCAGTTGCTTGTTGTCTTTTTTGTAACTGCTGCTGTAGTGGAGGAGGAACATATGGCTTGCTTGGACCAGCATCATTCTGGAAAGGAGGGACGGGCTGTTGTTGTTGTGGAGGACTTGCCCATCTCAAATTTGGATGATTTCTCCAACCTGGATTGTATCTGTTGCTTGAAAGATCATAATTATTCTACTGTTGTTGGTTTTTCTGTTGAGGAGGTCTATTATAGATATTTGCAACATAAGCTTCAGGTTGCTCATTGACTCTAGATTGCTGCAAAGACGGACAAAGATCTGTATGGTGATCTGCAGAAGAACATAGACCACAGACTCTTGCAACAAGTGCAGATGCAGACTTTTGATTCATGGCAAGCTGAGTTACTAGGTTGACCAAGGCATCAAGTTTTCCCTCAAGCTTTTTATTTTCAGTAGATGAAGATGAATCCGTGGCCACCTCATGGACTCCTCTAAGAACAATAGCATCATTTCTTGCACTGAATTGTTGGGAGTTGGAAGCCTTCTTCTCAATCAAATTCCTAGCCTCAGTAGGAGTCATATCACCAAGGGCTCCACCATTGGCAACATCAATCATACTCCTCTCCATGTTTCTAAGCCCCTCATAGAAATATTGTAGAAGGAGTTGCTAAGAAATCTGGTGGTGAGGACAGCTTGCTCACAATTTCTTGAATCTTTCCTAGTACTCATACAGGCTTTCTCCACTAAGTTGTCTGATGCCAGAAATGTCTTTTCTGATGGCAGTGGTCCTAGATGCAGGGAATAATTTCTCCAAGAACACCCTCTTAAGGTCATCCCAGCTGAAAATAGACCTGGGAGCAAGGTAGTATAGCCAATCTTTTGCCACTCCCTCCAGAGAATGAGGAAAAGCCTTTAGAAAGATATGATCTTCTTGGACATCAGGGGGCTTCATGGTGGAACAAACAATATGGAACTCCTTAAGATGCTTATGAGGGTCTTCACCTGCAAGACCATGAAACTTGGGCAGCAAATGTATTAGTCCAGTCTTGAGAACATATGGAACACCCTCATCAGGATATTGAATGCACAAGCTTTCATAAGTGAAATCAGGTGCAGCCATCTCCCTAAGAGTCCTCTCACGAGGTGGAGGTTGAGCCATGTTCTCAGTATGAAAATTAGTAGTGGAATGCTCAAAATCAAAATATTCAGAATCACCCTCAACAGAATGCTCAAGATGCACAGAATGACCAGGATGCACACTATGCCTAACTAATCTATGAAAGGTTCTATCTATTTCAGGATCAAAGGGTTGTAAATCACCTGGATTGCCCCTAATCATGCACTATATGCAGCAAATAATGTGTTTCTCAACAAGCACCTAACAAGGGGGTAAAACTACAGCTATACTCAAACGATATCAAAATGAGCTGAAATTTTGTGAGAAAAACCCTAAAATCATGAAAAGATAGCACAAAATGTTGGATCACGTGGCCTCGAAATAATTAAGAAGGGGGGGGTTAAATTAATTATTAACGAACCTTTACTAATTAAAAATCTACCCTTCTTAGGCTTTTACTAAAATGTTAAGAAAGTAAAGAACAAAAATATTAACTTAACCAAAAGTAAAAGCGCTAATTAAAGTGCACAGCGGAAATTAAAGAGTGTAGGGAAGAAGAAGACAAACACAAGAGTTTTATACTGGTTCAGCAACAACCCGTGCCTACATCCAATCCTGAAGCGACCTGCGGTCCTTGAGATTTCTTTTCAACCTTGTAAAATCCTTTACAAGCAAAGATCCACAAGGGATGTACCCTCCCTTGTTCTCTTTGAACAACCAAGTGGATGTACCCTCCACTTGAACTGATCCACAAGAGATGTATCCTCTCTTGTTCTCAGTCACAACAACCCAAGTAGATGTACCCTCTACTTGTACCACAAAGGATGTACCCTCCAATGTGTTAAGACAAAGTTCTCAGGCGTTAGTCCTTCAAAACTTTGTGAAGGGGATACAAAAAATATCTCAGGCGATTAGTCCTTTGAAATCTTTTGCATAAGGGAAAAGGAAGAATCAAAAGAATTCTCAGACTGTGTCGTTTTGAATTCTTTGACAAGGGAGAAGGGAGACACAAAAGAATTCAGGCAGTAAGTCCTTCGTTCTTTTGGAAAAGGGAGAAGATAGACACAAAAAAAATTCAGGCGGTTAGTCCTTGGCGAATTTTTTTTGGCAAAGGGAGAAGAGAAAGAAAAAGATGAATAGCACACTTTTGTTTTCAAGGTTTGGAAACCAGAAAACTTTAGAAAGCTTTTTGCAAAGGAGGAAGAAGAAGAAGAAGTTCAAAGAGATTCAAAGGTTGTAAAAGAATATGTAGAAAAGTTATTTGTAAAGGTTGTCGAAGATTATTGAAATGCAAATCAAGGTCTTGCTTTTATAGACTCTTCAAGTCTGGTCAAGAAAACCATTGGAAGAGTTATAACCTTTAAAAAACCTAAAAATCATTGGAAGAGTTACATCTTTTGATTTTTGTTTAAAACTTGTCACTGGTAATCGATTACCAAATCCTTGTAATCGATTACACAAAGCTTTTTATGAAAGGATATGACTTTTCACAATTGAATTTGAATTCCAACGTTCAGATACAATGGTAATTGATTACCAATATCTTGTAATCGATTACACCATTTTGAAATCAATTGGAACATTGTAAATTCAGTTAAAAGCTTTTGAAATTAAACTTTGCCACTGGTAATCGATTATAGGAAACTGGTAATCGATTACCAGAGAGTAAAAACTCTGGTAACTTAGAAATTTTTTTGAAAACTCTTTTGAAAAACAAAATTGTGCTATGTTTGTTTTTTGAAAAATCTTTTCAATACTTCCCTTGTGAAGTCTTCTTGATTTCTTCTCTTGGAACTTGAATTCATCTTTTCTTGAATCTTGAAATCAAACTTCTCTTGATTCTTGAATTTGTTCTTGATTTAATCTTGAAATCATTCTTTGGGCTTTTTGTCAACATCTTTGTCATTATCAAAACTTGTTGAATCAACTTGATTCATCATCATGAAGCTTGCTTCTAAACAAAAAAATTCAAACCAAAATTCAAAGTCTAACTATGAAAACTACCTAAGCAAAGTTTAGAAAAATAGGACAATAATACTTGAAAAAAAAAACTTAGTAAACGACTAATTTTTGGAGTTTGGGAGATCCCAACCAGCTAAAGCGGGTTGTCACAGTCTGGAAATTTTTTTTCTACCCCAAATGCATATATAATAATAGTCATTCTGATACCCAGAGCAAAAGTTATGGTTGTTTTAAGTTTTACTAAAAACAAGTTTCCAAAATTTTTGTCTCTCTCAAATACTGTCACACCAAGTGCTCCTGGTATTTTTCACACAAAATATGGATCAAAAGAAGCTACCACACAAAAAATCAGCCAAAAATAACAACTCTAAACATCAAAACAAAAATCGCTAATTAAATTGAAAAATCAGTCGCTAATCACTGTTCATCACTGTTCACAGCAAAACACAAAGCTGAATCAGTCACTAAATAAGGAATGCAACTGAAATACAAAACAGAACGCTACAAAAAATAAGATAACTAAACACTATTATAAACCTTTGGCCCACTGTTCCCCAGCAACGACGCCAAATTTGATCGAGGCCGTACCCGAATCAAATAAACATTAAAAATGCAATATCTAGGAAGTGATTCTAGGTCATCTCCCAACGAGCAATGGTCAATCAAACGTTCATAACAGATAGTAATAAAACATTAACGAATTAGGGGGGTTGTTTGTTTTTGTAAATTAAATAGCAAACAAATTTGAATTAGAAAATAACAGAATTAAAACATGTTTCCCCTTGATTCCCAAGCAAGTCTCTTATCCTAGGTTACGAGAATTTATCCTTAAGCATTTCAACCACTTAATCCTACCCTAAATTAAATTACTAAGCGAAAATTAACATAAGGCTGTCATTATGTGATTAAGCAACACATACACCAATTAATCATGAATGAAACTGATCATTAAGCATGAACGTAAATTAAGCGCAGAGACAATTAATCAAGCACTAAGCATGCATGTATTAATAGCAACAAATACAGAGTAATAGGTGAAGAGGAAAAACTGATCAGAATACAATAGTAATAACAAAACCTCAAAGAGAGTTGTGCTTGATCCTCAAGAGAAAGCAACGCTGGAGACTTAGCCTTCCATTAATCAATAGAAAATGAAATTGCAGATTGAAGCAGAAAATGAATTTGTAGATTGAAGTAGAAAACGAATTTTTTTGCTACGTGAATATTGTGCATGAACAGTAAAAACTGGAATTGCAAAACCTAAAATTAACCTCCTCTCCAAATGAAAAAAAAACTAAAACTAAAACCTTGGTGCTGTTATTTAGGTTCTCAACCCCAAAGCTTACAATTCTGTTTTAAGTCCAAGCCCATAAATAAAATAAAATCTGGACAAGATAAGATAAGATTTGATAAAATAAAATCTAGATGAAATAAATCTAGATAAGATAATATAAGATTGGATGAAATAATATCTAGATGAGATAAAATCTGGATAAGATAAGATTTGATAAAATAAAATTGTCTGCTCTCTTCAAGTCCAAGCCCAATTCCGGATTCAAGCCCAATTGCTTATGATTCTCCTGAAATTAAATTAAAAACACAAAATTAGTCCAGTAGGCCCAAATGATAAAACTGCATAATTAATTTGACAATTAAGGCTAATCAGTAATTAAAATGGTAACAAAAAGGGTTAAGAAATAGGAGAAAACAATGACACATCACCCACGCTTCATAACCCTCTAACCCCTTAAAAATGCTCCCTTTTTTCGTAAAAATATTTCAAAAAGTATTAAGTTACATACACCATCATCCTATTTATATCTTTCTAAGGATAATTAATCAAGTTAGGTACACTAGGGTAGTGATGAAATCCACAACGAATGTAGTTACAAATTTTGACGCTGAAAATATAAGACGTCATGGAATCACTACAGTCATGGTGCAGGCTACATCCATAGTAGATTCACCATAACCGTCATCAGAAGGTTGATGCTGTTCAGAAGGGGAGTTATCATATTACCATGGTCATGGACAAGTGATAGAGTAATCAAAACTTCAGATAAAAATGCAAGTTTCAACTATTTTCCCTCAATTGAACGTTTATGCTTTCGAAAGACAAAACTAGCATCCAAATGTGATTTTTGTCGAGAAAATGCATTAAAATGACACAAAATATCACTAAACCTAGCCAACCTAGTCCCAAACTACCCACACAAAAAAACCCACCCCTACCATCATCTGAACCCAAACCTTCAAACCAAGCCAAAAGGCCAAAAAAATAACCATCATTAGTTCCAAAATAAAAAAAAAGAAGGCTATAGACCATAAGTCTGAACCTGAATCTCAACCTACAACCAAAAGGCCAACCATCAAATTCAAACACCCCTAAACCTCAACCTACACCATCCTTACCACCCAAACCATAAGAATATGTATCTAAGATTCTTGTATCACCCCAACCTCAACTAGTCTTACCTTTCAAGGACCAATAATCTAATCTTTTGATTTTTGAGGCCCCTACACGTCAACCTTCACCCTTTCTAGCCTTTCCACCTCAATCACCACTTCTCCAAACCCAACCTAAACATGTTCTCTCTCCCATCGGTAGAAGGGAAGTTGTAGCATTTGCTAAGGCTAAGAAGAAATCACAGGCAAAAGCACATAAGAATCCCAAGTTATATGAGATTTTGGAAAAGAATGAAACCTTGGAATTGAAAGAAGGAGTCCTTGCCTATGTTAAAGCTATGCCAGCTGAAGAGCGTAAGCTGGCTGGAGATGCAAGACTTACTACCTTGGCAAGCAAGACATCTAGAGAAGTTCCAGAAGAAGTTGTTTTGGAATCTTTGAAGACATTCTCTAGTGAAGAGGTTTAAATGTAGAGTGTTGAGAAGGCCATTATGATGGACATAGATGATGAGCCAGTGCCTGAAGTTGTAATTGTTGAGTCAATTAAGGCACAGTCCGAGCAAGAACAAAAGAGGGTTGAGGTGGACGAACTTAAAAGAGTTCAATGTCTCTAGATGTTGCTCAAAGACAAGTACATATGGAATTATTTTTTAAGACATGGATCCTGTAGAAAGGGAAACTCTCGAGGAAGCCATGCTTCAATCTGTTATTGAAACATCTCTTGTAGAAGCAAACCTTGGTGCAGACCTTGTAATTTCTTTAATGCTTGATTGTGTGTGATATCATCCATACATGCTTGTAATTTAGCATGTTTAAAATGATTAACATTGCATTGATTCATGGTTGTTAGCCTTGAAAAGTTGAAACTCTTGTAACTTAGTTTTTAAAATCACTAAGTTTCAATTCTACATCAATATAATTGATTATATGTTGATATAGTAGACTAGATCAATCCTTTATTCTTTAAGAATTGTGATTGATTCGCATGTAGTCGACTACCCTTAGTATCTAATCGACTATATCAAGTTTAATGAGTTTTTGCTTTCACAAACAATTGACTATATGGTAATAAAATTGACTATTTATTCATAAAAGAAACCCAAGGGATGCAAAGAACAATTTAATCGACTATCTCTAGGGGACAATCGATTATATCTGTTCTTAGGTTATAAAAGGGAGTTTTTCAAAGGAATTCATGTGTGACATTTTTCCTTTTATATTTTACATTGTGATTTTCATTAAGAAAGCTTTAGAACCACTAAGTGTCATCACCACTTTGATCCTTATCGGGAGACATCATTTTACATCGGGTGCAATGGATCATTGCAAAGGATCATGAAAGGGGGTTGATACTACAAAGAAAATGTTTTCAAACTTTCATATATTAGGTGAAATCTTTCCTTAATTTGCATTTTTGATTTCCATTTTCATTAAGTAGGTTTCTAAATAGTGTGCATGTAGTGGATTTTCTACATGTAGGTTTAGTTCTTGATAGGCTTTCAAGAGTTTAGGCATTTGTGGTGTGCATTTGCTTGTGAGTTTGGTTGTAACTCAAATATTATAGTTGAAAGATCCTAGTGGGTTACTATAGATCAACTAGATGTAGATTTCCTAGAAATCGAACCAGTATAAATTATATGTGCATCTTTTTTTTATCCCTTCAACTCTTTATTGCTCATTGGTTAAGGTTCTTAACACTTGCTTATTTGTTTGTGAGGAAAGTCCAAGCTTCAAAGACTGGGAGCAATCAGATTATAGCCCTGAGCTTATAATGAAGTTGTCTACTTACAAGGAGTAGATTACATCAAGACAAGCTTCATTTAGAAGGATCTAGAGGCTCAACACTCATATGCCTTTCATGCTTGGGTCACAATTCTCTTGCTTAGCTACTCCATAAACCTAGTTTCAGATAGTAGTGGACAAGTCTACGCTATTTCAGAAGGCTAATTGCTACAAAGGCAAAGAGTTGTCGATAGAAGAAGATGAAGATGCTTCTCAAACCAGATATGTGAAGGCTTGCCCATGAAGGCTCTTAGAACATGAGCTTGAGGCTCTAAAAAAGAAGAATGAGCTTACCAGTCTGGGTCTGGATTGATTTGCTATGAAGAAGTTTTGTTGATTGAAGGTTCATTGTTCAAATCTGGAACCAGATGAGAAGCCACTAATAGAAGGAGTTCAACATGAGATAGGGTGTTACTATCAGACTTTGAACCATTCATGTTTTACTTAAGAAACTCCTTTCAACATGGTCTGCCCATGGACAAGAGAGTTCTTTGTTGTGTTTAATTGCACTTTCTCTTTTGTTGTGCATCTGCACTACTCTAGATTCATTTTCACTCATCATATGCAACCTATCATTAAAGAAGTGGATTCTAAAATACAATAAATCACACTAGAAGGAGGGTTGAATAGTGTATTAGTCAAAATATAAATCTTTTTCAAAATGGAAGATGTTATAATAAACAAGTTGATAAGAACCCTTATCCAATGACTAAAAGTTGATTATCGTCCAGTGATGTATAAACCTTATTTTCAATGAAAACCTTGTCTACGGAATCTGTCAATAGTGGACTTTGAAATACTTTTGATAAGCTAAAGAAGAGCAATAAAAATACTTCATTTTATACTGGTTCACTCAACCTAAGCCACGTCTAGTTCTCCTTTAGCAACCAATAAAGAGTTCCACCAATCAAACTTGATTACAACAAGCATTCTTTTTTACCGCTTCTAGCTTACAAGTATTCTCAAGGCCACTATTGGAACAACCGTTAAACTCCCCCTGAATCTAAGAACACCCAAGTATTGTTTTATCACTAAGCCAATCATGGCTTTGACAAACAAAAGTTGGATATAGAATCAGAGATTTTGTACAACACTCAATGAGTGAATTTACAACAAATCTCTAATAACTCAAGAGTACTTTGTGTATTACAAAGAATGAACTCTCTTAAGCTGGTGTATTTATCAACTAATGTTTTTCTTTTCTCTCATTTCTTGATTCACGACTCTTATTTTTTTGCACTTGTTTGTCATTTTTCTTCATTCCTTGATGTCGTATTTATAGGTAGAGAAAAGTTTGTGATTGTGTAGAGTATCTTCGAAATTGAATAATATGACCATTGTGCAAATTGATCTTGTTTCCTAAAATAAGTAGATATTGTGTGTTTCTGTCTAATAGGATCAGGACCTTGCATATTTTTCATGCATAGCTCAATATTATCATTATACATATAAAAAAAATAAAAGATAGATTCGTAGATATGTTCCTTTTAAACAAAATCATATAAAATGGAATGAATTAATAATTCAAATAAAATGCTTATTCCAATTGTTGTTTAGATGAATTTGACGAGTACTTCCTACTTCCAGAAGATGAGGTATCCATTATTAGATAACTCTCACCTAGTGTTGCTTCTAATTATCAAACTTGTTTGACTTACATGTAACATAATGGTTAGCACAAATTTATATCTTTAGTTTCATCAAAACCTTAACAGATGTTTGGGTCATCCAGGTGTTAATTAATTTTCTTCCTTATTTTTATTGTTATTTTGGAATTTATAACTCTTATGCTTAATCGAATGTACTAGGGTGATCATCTGCATATGTTTGTTAGACCTAGGTGGAGAATGTTTTACACCAAATTGCATGATCAAACTATTTGGATAATCTTTGATAGATTAATTAATCCTTAATTGATCACACCTAGAATTGATTATATCCTTTGACTTAAATTAATATATCTATGATTGTTGGAGTATTGATTTAAGGCAAAGAGCATCCTTCGACCTTGATCATAGGCTTTGGTTGACCTTGGGAATTGGTAATTAACCGTGGGAGGAATTTCATGAGAATTGGGATTAGGGGAAATTGGTACTAGTGAATCATAATTCCTGTTCACTTTTAATATCACTTAAGTCTTTTTTTATACTTTATTTGTTTTCTCTTAAAATCAAAAACCACCAAAATAATTTTGACAATTTTTGGAATACAGCTGGTCTCTAGGATTAGATATTTGGACTTTTAGTCCACTATTACTACTATGTAAGGTATGCTTGCCTTTGTGCGAGTATTATTTTTACCCATCAGGTTTTTGGTGTCGTTGTCGGGGACTAATTGAGGAAATTCCCAAGTAGTTTAATTTTGTCAAAACTAGCAGTTTTTGTTCATAGAAATTGTTTCGTTATTTATTTAATTTTCTATTATTTCTTTTTTTCTTTATTCTTTGTATTTCTTGTTGCACTTGATCTTCTTCTCTACTTTTTAGGGCATGTAAACCAAGTCACAAAATCCACCACTACAGTACAAACCTGATATTAACAACCTAATCCAAAGATTTTGTGCAGAACTCGATAGAGAGACATAAATCAATGATAGTTGTAGGACTCAGGCCCTTATGGATTACCTCACTTCTACTTTGGGAGAAACCAATACCATCCAACTCCCCGATCTACCTGAAAGAGTCACATTTGACTTCAAGCATGGGTTCCTATACATGTTTGAGAACATGTTTAGTGGTGCTGCCCATGAAGACCCTATGCAACACCTGAGGAAGTTCATCAAGTTGACCAACACGGTGAAATAGAACCGTATACATGTAGAATACATTAGACTTTATGCCTTTCCTTTTTCTCTTAACGAGGAAGGCATGGGACTAGCTATGTTCACTACTAGAGAATGGCATCACTACATGGAATCAGTGCACAAGTACCTTCTTAAGGAGGTTTTCTCTCCTGTGGAGATGAATCAGTACATCAAGGACATTGGGAACTTTGTGTAGGAGCAAGAAAGTCTACCTGAAGCTTAGGAAAGATTGCAAGAAATGATCAAAATTTGTCTACACCATAGCATTACTCAACAAAGACTAGTTCATATTTTTTTATGGTGGAGTGTCCTCCATAATAGGACGAGTTTGGATGTTGCATGTAGGAGCAACCTCATGTTAAAGCTCCTTGCTAATGCCATCAAATGTTAGGTATGGACAATCACTTCTTACATCTACCTTGGATTTTGATGATTAATAATAAGTAAAAATTATTGATGAATTAATATGTTGATGACAAGTGGACAAGATCAATGTTATTAAAGGACTTAACTATAACCTTGATGCAATCCAACCTCCCAAGGGTATTGGATAGAAGACTCAAAGAGGATTGGGCTAGAGCTACTAAAGAAGGTCCTAGGGTTCTCATTAACTTTAGGGTAGATTTTTGAGTCCATGGGTCAAGGTTGGATTCACTCTTCTTTGTAAATGTTAGAATTGGTTTTTCCTTCTTTTGGGCCTTGTATTTTGGCCATTCTAGTAGTATAGGATTTTAGCCTTGTATTTCAGGGCATTTTGAGTAGTCTTTGTAATAGGGACTTTCTTTATATTTTCATGTATTTTGGCATGGGGTGAGCTTAGCTATTATAGGGGGTGTGTGTAGCTAAGCTCTAGCTTCTTTAGGAATCTTCTCAAGGAGGTGAGCTTAGTTATTAGAGGGGTGTGTGTAGCTAAGCTCTAGCTTCTCAAGGAAGTTTTCTCAAGAAAGCTTCTCAAGGAAGCTACCTACTCTATAAATAGAAGCATGTGTAACACTTGTTGTAACTTTGATGAATGAGAGTCTTGTGAGACACAATTCAAAGTTCAACTTCTCTCCCTTTTTCTTCCTTCAATTTCGTGCTCCCCCCTCTCTCTTTCTGTCCCTCTTTCTTTTCCTCCATTGAAGCGTCCTCTCCAAGCTTCTTATCCAAGGCTCATCTTGGTGGTGAAGCTCCTTCCTCCATGGCTTATTTCCTAGTGGATGGCGCCGCCTCTTACCTCTTCTCCTTTGTCTTCCACTGCATCTCAATGTTGGAAAATCACCATTAAAGGACCTCATTAAAACTCAAAGATCCAGCCTCCATAGAAGCTCCACAAGCAAGCTTCCATCAAGTGGTAATCAGAGCACAAGAGCTTCAAGTAGGTGCTCCTTAAACCTCCATTAATTTTTTGCTTTACCTTCTCTTCCATTGTTGTTTCTTCATTTTTTCTCCATGTATTTCCTCACATGTCTTGTGCCAAATGTTGTTAACATGATTCTTTAGATTTTCCACCAATTAAACTTGCTATAGAAGCTAGATTTGATTTTCTATGGTTCAAATTTCTTGTTCTTGTTCTTGTTCTTGAACCATGAATTGTGTTGAGTTTAGGTTCCTTTGAGTTTTGTCTTGTTCTTTTTTGTGGCTGAAACCTAAACCATAAAATTCTTACAAAAATATTAAAGTAGAAGAAAACCTCAAAAATCTAGAGTGATTTGTTCACCTATTGTAGTTTTGTCATAGAAGTCATGTCTAGTCATGAAACTTGTCACATAAGATTTCTTATGTTGTGCTGAATTTTATTTTTCTTGTTTCTTTGTCTAACTCATTTGTTCATGAGTGTATGAAATTCTTTTAGCCTATTATTTGATTTGAGTCAAATCTTTCATGTTAATTAGTCCTTAACATCTTCATGCAAAATTCTTAGAGAGTCTTTGATTATGAACCTTTTCTTGAACTTTTAGGTTTCCTTATGATTGTGTCTATTGTAAATTTGAGTTTTGGTGATTGAATTGCTGGCTGAAATGTTGATCCTAAGTGAATATTGAACTTCTAAAACTGTGGTAAACAATCCTAGTGAGTTCAACATACATAGGAAGGTTGAAAGTAAGCCCAAAGCAATCAATATACCATGCTTAAAAAAAAATCGCTGGTGCTGGCAGCTTGGACATACAAAGTTGTAAAAATTACTGAGAATTGGTTACTTCGAATTTTGAGATGAAATTTTTACTGAATTTTCTAGGCATCTGGAAAAAAGTTATAAAAAAAGAAAAAAGTGATTTGGATAAAAGGAAAAAAATACGAAAAATCACACAAGTTGGCAGGAAAATTAGTATCCAGAAAAAAAAAAGGTGAAAGGGAAGTGTGCTTGTTGCTTTGGCTCAAAATTTATTCTATAATTGGTACCTATGTTATACCAATCTTAGTTCCAAAATTTCAATTGAAAATTACTGTGAAAACAAGTGCCAAAGCTAGAGGTTTGTTGAGTCTTTTTTTTATATAGTTTTTTTTACTCTAGTCTAGAGCCATTCTAAGTTTCTCTTTGAGTCCTAGCTTGCTTTTATGTCCTTTTCATTGCTTTAATTGTTGAGTAATCCTTTAAAAATTGTCTTGTTAAAACTCCATTGTTTTAGCTTTCATTTCATTTTTTTTGGTCTTTGGTTATTGCCTGTCTCTTTGTTTCCTTGTTTGTGGGTTGCCATATGGGGAATTGGAAGGAGGATTGGTGCCATCCCTCGAAGAATTTGAGTCAAGAAGAAAGGGGCCAACCAACTTAAGAGCTATTGTACTAAGAAGCACTCCAAATTGAGTGCATCACCAAAGAGAGAACAACCACCAAAATTGAGGACCATTTTGTAATTTTGTAATTTGCAATTTACTTACCTTCATTGCTTTCAAGTTTTGTAACAAAAAGGCCTTTCATTGGAAGTGTGTTGGGAGCCTCCAATAGGTTACCAAACTTCCATTTGTGTGTAATAATTTGAGGCAATTTTTCCTTAGGATACTGAGTGTTTTGTTGGGAACCTTGAATGTGGTCATCCAAACACTCTTAGGATTCGCCTAGTTTACATTTCTTGCTTACTTTCATAGCTTATTTCCTTTACCTTTCATTGTCAAACCGCCTAGATAGCTTTCCTTTTACCAATTAGTTTTTTACCTTATCTTTCACACCTCTTTTAGTGTTTATTTTTGGCTAGTTTCAACCATAGTTTCTTTTACCTTTTGTTTTCAAACCTCCAACAAGAAAGAACCACAACTTAGGAACCAACATGAGTCACCATTCATCTAGTGTTAATGGAAAGGGTACTAGTCATAAAGACCCTTTATCTAGAATCTTAGATGAGTTGAGTTCCCTCAAGTTATGGAAAGAAAAACAAGAGAGAAAAGAAAAAGGAAAAAAAAGAGTTGAAGAAATAAGTCAAGGTGAAAGAAAGAAAATAAGAGAGGAAGAAAGAAGAAAAATAATGAAAGAAATGAAAAGAGAAAAACATGCCTCCTATAGTAGTCATAACCCTTGCAAGAGCCTAAGTGAAGAACTTCGTGACTATTACGAAGGAAGGCATAGGTCACATCTTAGACCTCACTCCCATAGGAGAGAAAAGGAAAGAAAGCCTCAAGAGGCTAACATTAACCTCCAATACTTCCATGGGAAGGACAATGTAGAGGCTAACTTAGTTTAGGAAATAAGGGTAGAGCAACAACTTAAAAAGAAGTCTGCATCAAAATCTTATGGCTCTCACTCTTATCCAAAGAAAGACCAAGGTCAAGGCATCTTAGGGGTGACACCTTCTAAGCCCAAAGATGATAAGGGGAAGACAATAGAAAAGCAAGCCCCTAAGGCTAGTATGCAAGAGAAAACTAGCTCCATAAAGTGCTTTAAATGTCTTGGAAGAGGGCACATTACTTCTCAATGCCCCACTAAGAAAACCATGATTATGAGGGGCCAAGACATTTATAGTAGCCAAGATGAGGCTACTACTTCACCTTCCTCTAGTGAAAGTGAAGAAGTAAAAGGGGAAGAATCTAGTGAAGAAATCTATCCCTAAGAAGAAGGACAACCTTTAATGGTTAAGGAGGAGTGTAAGGAGGTAAGTGTCTCCTCCAAGAGGTTAGCTAAGAAGGAAAATCATTTTGAAATAAAGACAAATATTAAAGAAACTTCCCCTCTTGGACAACCTCCACATCTTCTCCTTTGTAAAAAGACACTTGTTAGCACTATCACACCTCTTGGGCTTGAGGTTATTCCTCAAGTAAAGGAGTTGTTGAATGATGGTTTGGTTCGTAAGAGCTTAAATCCTTGTGCTTTGTTGGTGCCCAAAATAGGTATTATTAGGCACCAAATCCCTAAAATAAGTGATATGATGAATGTGTTGAGTGTTGAAACCCTCTTTCGTAAAATCAGTCATGCACCCAACATTTTCATGATTCATGTACATAGGGACTCATTAGGTACGTCTGTTCTTATTTTTGGTTTTCATACAAACTTAGGTGCTCATATGGGACACCTTAGGTTTGTCGTATTTTTTTGTAGGAATAATCAACATGAAAATACAGAAAAATGTACGCTTTATTGCATTACTTTCCTTAATTTTTTAAATAGTGATCAAGGGGTTCCCACGGACCCTAAGAGAATAAAGGTCATTCCTGAATGGCCTACTCCACCAAGTATAAGGGAAATCTGGGGCTGCCATGACTTAACAAACTTTTACAAAATGTTTGTCCCATTTTTTTCTATACTTGTAGCACCACCCATTGAGTTGGTGAGGAACCATGTTCCCTCATGAGAAGATCTCCATGAAAGGGGTTTTCAGACCTTACCCTACTCTAACATACCCAACACCACAAATACATATGTTTTTATTCTTTTTATAGGTGTCGAGGGAAGGAGCCCAGAGTATGAAGAACCTCGGGATTTGAGGTCAAATCCTTTCCAAGGTGGAGGGGATGATGCAATCCTACCTCCCAAGGGTATTGGATAGAAGACTCAAAGAGGATTGGGCTAGAGCTACTAAAGAAGGCCCTAGGGTTCTCATTAACCTTAGGGTAGATTTTTGAGCCCATGGGTCAAGGTTGGATTCACTCTTCTTTGTAAATGTTAGAATTGGTTTTTCCTTCTTTTGGGCCTTGTATTTTGGCCATTCTAGTAGTATAGGATTTTAGCCTTGTATTTCAGGGCATTTTGAGTAGTCTTTGTAATAGGGACTTTTTTTATATTTTCATGTATTTTGGCATTGGGGTGAGCTTAGTTATTATAGGGGGTGTGTGTAGCTAAGCTCTAGCTTCTTTAGGAATCTTCTCAAGGAGGTGAGATTAGTTATTAGAGGGGTATGTGTAGCTAAGCTCTAGCTTCTCAAGGAAGTTTTCTCAAAGAAGCTTCTCAAGGAAGTTTTCTCAAGAAAGCTTCTCAAGGAAGCTACCTACTCTATAAATAGAAGCATGTGTAACACTTGTTGTAACTTTGATGAATGAGAGTCTTGTGAGACACAACTCAAAGTTCAACTTCTCTCCCTTTTTCTTCCTTCAATTTCGTGCTCCCCCCTCTCTCTTTCTATCCCTCTTTCTTTTCCTCCATTGAATCATCCTCTCCAAGCTTCTTATCCAAGGCTCATCTTGGTGGTGAAGTTCCTTCTTCCATGGCTTATTTCCTAGTGGATGGCGCTGCCTCTTACCTCTTCTCCTTTGTCTTCCACTGCATCTCAATGGTGGAAAATCACCATTAAAGGACCTCATTGAAGCTCAAAGATCTAGCCTCCATAGAAGCTCCACAAGCAAGCTTCCATTAAACCTACATGTATTGTCCATACTCAAATAGTTTAATATTCTGCTATGTTAACTATGTCTAACATGCTAAAACCAAGAGCGTCCATTCATAATATTAACCAGTGTTAAACATTGCGTATCATTATCACTCGTGCCTGGTAAGAACGACTTGTATACTCATTCAAAATGTCAACACTGTCGAAAAAAGGCTATGATAGCCGAAAAGGGAAGTGTACATATTCTTTCTCTTGCATTTTTAGATTTTCCTCTCTTTATTTGAATCGTTAACATTTGAATTTAAGGAAAGGGCAAAATAGAAGAGAATAGAAGGTCGACATAGAATATTCCTCAACGGTCACTTTCATCGAGTACATTTGAATTGTTAACATTTTTACCTCTGCGCATATCCTCGCGAATCAACGAATGCCACATAGCCTTATCTCCCGGTGTGAAACAATGGTCTTTTTAAGAATTTTACTTTGATCCCATAACGGATCTTTTACTGAAGTCTATAAAAGGCACTTTACCCAAAAAGAAGACGATGAAATATCATTACGAGAAGACGAGAATATCTCTAAAGCAAAACTCTACTAAAATCTTAGGACGACTCATTTAACCTTTCATTTGTTTATCCTTTGTTTAGAAAAGTTATCTTGTATTTGAGCTTTACTATTTATTCACTCATTGAGTGTAATTTAATACATGTATTCATTCAAACTACTATTTTTGAAAGCCAGAGTGGCTTAGTGTTAAACAATACTTGGGTTTCTCAGATTCAGTGGAGTCTAAGACAGTGCCAAAAGTGGTGTTAAGAATACTTGTATAGCCAAGAGTGACAAGTCAGAATACTTATTTTGTAATCAAGTGTTGATTAGTGGAACCATTTATTGTTTTGTAAAGGAGAACTGGACATAGATTAGGTTGAATGAACCAATGTAAACCAAGTGTTTCTACTTCTCTCCTTAACAGTTTATTAAGCATTCTCTTAGCTTTTCCTGTCATTCTTTTCATACCAAGTATATGCTTGAAAAACTATTTCAAAGTCTTTATTTTATTCAGTAACTGGACAATTAAGCTTATCTTTATCAATATAGAAGACGTCCTTACTAAAGAAGACCAAGAACTAGAGAAAACTCATATTTCTACTGATGGGAACCCGGTACCAAAGAATAAAAGGGAAGAAAATGAGGAAATATTGACATCTCCTAAGGTAAGTATACCCTTTTCCTCAGAAAGTTAAGAATGATCAATAGAATTTGCAATTTAGAAAATTTCTTGAAGTTATTAAAAAGTGCACATCAACCCCCCTTTCATTGACGCTATTTCACAGAGGCCATCTTAAGCCAAGCATTTGAAAAATATTTTATCAAGCAAAGGAAAATTGGCAGATTTTGGCATTGTGGGTCTTAATAAGGAGTGTTTTGTTATGGTCCTTAGGAAACTTCCCCCTAGGATGAAATGGTAAATTTATTATTCCTTCTTTAATAGGATGGTCTTACTTTGATAAGTGTCTATGTGATTTGGGGGCTAGTTTAAATTTGATGTCCTATTTTGTCTTTAAGAAATTGGGCATAACAAACTTAGAGCCTACTAACATCACTCTCCACCTTGTTGATTGTTCAATTTTCTATCCTAGAGGAGCGATTAAGGACGTGTTGGTTAAGGTGGACAAGTTTATCTTTTTAGATGATTTTGTAATTTTAGACATGGAGGGGATAAGGATGTTCCTATCATATTGGGAAGACCTTTCCTTAGTACTTTGATTTGCTTGTTGAGGTTAGGCTTGGTAGACTAATCCTTAGATTAAAGGATGAGAGGGTAGTGTTTAACTTGTGTGATACTTTGTAACAGCCTTCCTCATTCACTTTCTGTAGTTTCATTGAGTTTGTTGATACATCTGATGTAGTGATGGAGGGGGTGCTCCCAAGTAAGGGGATGCCTGACCCTCTAGAGAGAGTTCTCACTAATGAAGACCTTGACAGGGAGTTGAACCTAGAAGTGGAGGAAATATTGATGTTTCTCTACTCTCAACCTAGTCCTAGACTGTCTAGTTTTGAGAGATTTGAATGAGGCAATGGCCCAAAGCCAAGGCCTTTTGTTGAGGAACCTCCAAAATTGGAGTTGAAACCCCATCCTTCCAGCCTCAAGTATGTTTTTCTTAATCCTCAATCTTCTCTTCCAATTTTGATTTCTACAGGTTTACATGAAACTGAGGAGGAAAAACTATTGTGGGTTCTCATGGACAACAAGGAAGCCTTTGGGTGGAGCATTCATGAAATAAAGGGCTTAGACCTTACACCTTGCACCCACACAATCAACACTAAAGAGGGGTTTCCACCCAAATGGTTATTGTAAAGGAGACCTAATCCCAACATTATGAAGGTTGTTAAAAGAGGGGATGTTAAGCCCACTTTCAAGATGAATATGCATAAAGTCAAGGCATATTATAAGGGATTCCAATAGGTGCAAAATATTATGCACCTCTCAAACCTTTAAGCGACTTAACTATCACACGTTAGGCTCATGACATTAAACAAGCATTATCTGTGAATGGTATCCATTTATTTATGTTTTGTCACATGTTTTATTTTAAATTATTAAGTCAAATTGTCTATTAGTACAATGGTCGTGGTCATTTGATCATGATCCAGGCATTCAGCGTCAGACATTGAGTATGACCGTGGTCATTTGACCAAGGCCCAGGCAGTTAGCGTAGGTGTTGAGTACGACCATGGTGACTCTACTATGGTTGTGGTCTATTAGTTTTTCAATTATAGCATTTACGTGGAGTTGTTATTTCAGTAAGCTAGTTTTGTCCATTTATTTCAAGTCTTTAATTTTTTTCTTATTTTGTTCTGATGCATTGAGGACAATGCTTGTATTAAGTGTGGGGAGGGGTATCATTGCTCCCCTGACTTTGAGCTTTTTGTTATAGATGTGATCTCTAGCATTGTTCTGGTTCTTGTACTGTGAAAATCTCTTGGGTTTAGAATTTTGTGTTTCCAGTTATTCCCTTGATAAAAAAAATTGTGTGTATATTGAGGTAATTAGAGTTTTCATCAAGTGGAAACATTAGCATGCATGACTATGAACTTTCTTAGAGCTACCTTTAAATATGAGTTTTAAGCCTTGATTCTTTCTCTGTGTGTGTGTGTGTGTGCATTGATCTTTTTAGTAGAATTGTTCTATTTTGTTTTCATGCATATCCTTAAATGAATTCTAGATTTTCTGAAAAATGAGACACTGATAGACTTTCTTGAGACTTGTGAATCTTTTGATAAGTTTTCCCTTAATTGACCACTTTAAGCCTGAATGATTATTTCTTTTTGGTCCTTTAACTATATTGTGTGAACTATTGATGTGAGGAAAAAGGGGGGAGGGGTGGTGTACATTGCAGGTTGTGCTAGTGAGTAAATCCTAACTCCTTCTCTCATTTGAAATTAAAAATAAAAAAGGGTTGATGAATTAAAAAAAAATACCCTAAAGCAAATAAAAATAAAGGAAAAATGGATAAAAAGTAAAAATAGGTAAAAGTTTCCCTTCCTTTTGAGGGTTTCATATGATTGAGTGGAAGCCTTTGTTAGTTTCTTTCTTTCAATACCTACCTTACATTACATGCCTAGCCCAATTGCAACCTAATATGTCTCATTTGTTATGAACTTTTGGGAGTCATCTGAGTTGAGTTGATTGATCTAAAAAGCTGAACTTGTTCATTGCATGTGATTGTATATTTGTATAACACTGAGAGATGGTGAGTAGAGTGAACTTGAAGCTCTTTAAGACTTTTTGCATATTGATTATAAGCCTAATGGATTCCTGAGTTAATTTCTGATACACTAATGTGTGAGTTTTACTTTTAAATAAATGGGGATTTCTTATACATGAGTTCTGACTTAGGAGAATTTGTTTTGATTAGAGAACTAAAAAAATTGCTTGAGGACAAGCAATTCTCAAGTGTGGGGAGGTTGATAAACCACTTTTGGAGTGATATTTTTTGTGAGTTTGTGTGCCATTTGCATGTATTTTCTTGTCAAAACTCACATTTGGATGCTAGTTTTGTCTTGTAGAAGCATGACCACTCAATTAAGTGAAAGTAGTCGGCATTTTTATCTAAAGATTTGAACACTCTGTCACTTGGCCATAATCGTGGTAGATTCAGCATGGCCATAAGCAGTAAGACCATGGTAATATGATGACTATTCTTTCTAAACAATGCCACCCTTTCGATTACAGTCGTGGTGAATTCACTACAACCATAGTCCACACTAAGATGGTTGTAGCCATTCCACAACATCCCAGATCTTCAACGTCATAGTTTTCGACCACAATCGTCGAGGATTTCAACACGACCATAGTGTGCCTCGTACGAGTTATTATTCTTAGAAAGTTATAAATAGGGGGGCTATAATCTATAAGCATAACTTTTTGCCAATTTTACAAATTAGAGAACATTTTTTAGGGTTGTGAAGCATAGGTAAGACAGTAAGGACGGGTTGTGATTATCGTTCTTCCCTTGTTGATATGTCTATGCTAATTTCATATAGGCTTTCTAGTTCTTCTTTGATCATAAGCGGCTAGTCACCCTAGTCCAAGGATTATGATGTAACTATCCAATTGTACTCCTTTCTCTATTCTTAAGGAATTCCTCAGTGTTTTATGTTAATTAATTATCTTCCTTATTTCTATTTTTATTTAGAAATTGATCATTCTTATGCTTCACTGATGTACTGGGGTGATCATCTACGTATGTTTGGTACACCTAGGTGGAGAACATTTTAAACCAAATTGCATGATCAAATTGTTTGGGTAATCTCCAATAGATTAATTAATCCTTAATTAATCATTCCTGAAATTGATTATATCCTTTGACTTAGATTAATATATATATATATATATATATATATATATATATATATATATATGATCATTGGAGTATTAATTTAAGGCAAAGAGCATCCTTCAACCTTGATCATAGGCTTTGGTTGACCTTCAGAATCGATAATTAACTGTGGGAGGAATTTCATGAGAATTGGGTTTGGGGGAAATTGGTACTAGTGAATCATAATCTCTGGTCGCTTTTAATGTCACTTAAATCTTTTCTTATACTTTATTTGTTTTTTCTTAAAATCAAAAACCACCAAAATACTTCAATCTTCTTTCAATTATCTTGATTGTTTAGTTTAATAATTTTGACTATTGTAGGAATACAATTGGTCTCTAGGGCTCAATATCTGGACTTTTAGTCCATTGTTACTACTGGGTAGGATACGCTTGCTCTTGTGTGAGTACTATATTTATGCATCTGATACAACATTGAAACGATGACATTTAAGAAATCATTTATTGTTTTGTCTATGATTCGTTATGCAAAGACATTCTCCTAAGATCTATCAAATCCTATGAAGAATAAATTTAGTTCAAGATCTGGAATTTGTCAAACACCATCAAAAGACAAGCATTATTGGTGACGAACCTACTGTGACTTAAAAGCAAATGGTTTTTTGCTGAAGTTATCAACACAAAAACTCACAAGAGTGGTTTCCTAGCATGAAGAAGTATGTGCATTCCATGCAAGCATTAAATGCTCCAATGACCACAATCTTTAGATGCAGGCTCAAGTGAAGAAATTTATTCATTTAGAAACAACAAACACTTGTTGAATAAGGCCTATATATACCAGAAGCTTTGAAGACATGGATACGAACCCACATTCTTTCATTCAAATTCTTTCTATAAAAATTTTCTACAAATTGTTGTATAGTTTGCCAAATCTCTCAAAACACCTTGAATACCTACATGTTGAGTTTGTATATCCTCTTGTAAGACAATTAAGAGTTCATCGTTGTGCAAATATATAGCAAATCTTTTGGTTTGTGTAGAGCCAGCAGTGGCTTCGTAGGATAAAAAATACTAGTTGTAACAAGCATGGTGTAAAGCTTGAATTGTAAGAGTTATAAGTGGCAATGATTAATACTTGTAACTAGTCAAAGTTAGTGGAATTTTGTGGTTAGCCAATAACTAGGCGTAGTCTCAGTTGTGGAGATGAACCAATATAAATTTGTGTCTTATATGGTTTCATTTCTCTTCTGCTTTAAACTGACCTAGGTTTTGAATTGGATTTTGTTTTGAAAACTCTGTTTGTTTTGCAAAATATATTTTCATTGTCTGAAAATATTTTTACGAAAATTTGTTATATGTCTTTTACAAAGTTTCTCTTCAAAAGGAAATTTTGATTTTCATGAAAAAGGCTTTAAAAATTTTTAAATCACAATTCAATCATCTTTCTTGTAATATTTATCTTTGCACACCTTTAACTTTGTCCCTTTGTCATTTAGGAGACTACTATTGACACTATCAATATTGCTATTGGCACTACCCACATGATCTTAAAAAAATCTTCTTAAAATGCCCTTCCAATGAAAATACAATTCCTTGAACGAATCTACAATAGAATCGTATTTCCATTGCATATATGGGGGGTTGCAAAAAAAATAAAGCAACGAAAATATGATTTTGTTGTACAATGTACAACGAAATTGTATTTTCGTTACCACATGGGGATGAAAAAAAAAAAGCAACAAAAATACAATTTTGTTGTATAGTATACAATGAAATTGTATTTTCGTTACAAACATGGAGGGCAAAAAAAATATCTATCTTTTACAAAGTTTCTCTTCAAATAGTAATCTTGTTTTTCAGTAAAAAGACTTTAGAAATTCTAAAATTCAAATTCAAATTCCCTTCTTGTGATATTTTCTTTTACACACCTTTAACTTTGTCCCTTTATTGTTAAGGGGACTACTATTGGCACTACCAACATTTCTATTGGCACTACCCATGTGGGCTTAAAAAAAATCTTCTAAAAATGCCCTTCCGATGGAAATACGATTCCGTTGAACAAATCTACAACGAAATTGTATTTTTATTGCGTATATAGGGGTGCAAAAATAATAAAGTAATGAAAATATGATTATGTTGTGTAGTGTACAACAAAATTGTATTCATGTTAGACACATGGGAGGTGAAAAAAAGAAAGTAGCATAAATATGATTTCATTGTACAATGTACAACAAAATTTTATTTTCGATACATCCATGAGGGGTGAAAAAAATAAAATATTTGTCTTTTACAAAGTTTCTCTTCATATGGTAATTTTTGTTTTTCACAAAAAAGACTTTATAAATTCTAATATAACAATTCAATTTCCTTTCTTATGATATTTGCCTTTTCACACCTTTAACTTTGTCCCTTTATCGTTAAGAGGACTACTATTGGCACTATGAATATTGCTATTAGCACTACCTACATAGGCTAAATTTTTTCTTCTTCTGAAAATGCCCTTCTAATGAAAATACCATTTCGTTGAACAAATCTACAATAGAATCATATTTCTATTGCATACATGTGGGTGCACAAAAAAAAAAACAACAAAAATATGATTTTATTGTGCAGTCTAAAACGAAATTGTATTTTTGGTACACACATGGGGGTGAAAAGAAAGAAACAAAAATATGATTTCGCTGTACAATTTACAAAGGAATCATTTTCGTAGCTTTCTTTCTTTTGCACCCCCATGTGTGCAACGGAAATACAATTGTGTTGTAGACTATACAACAATGAAATTGTATTTCAGTGTTGGCTAAAAATCCCCAATACTTGCAACAACCCTTTTGTCATACCCTAATTTTATCCAGGGACTATCATTCACTGATGTTTTGATTCTTGGTAGCTGAACTGTGCTGTTCGACACCAGTTACCGCACAAAACAAAAGATTGTTTGATGTTTTGGTCAAGGATGCAAAAAATACCAAAAGAGAGGGGCAAAAGGGTATTTTTAGTGAGTTTTCTGGACTCTAGCTCGCCCAGGCTAGCCTCTAGCTCGCCCAGGCTAGCCTCTAGCTCGCCTAGGCCCCTAAATTGCTTAGGGTTGAAGGAACCAACTCGCCTGGGCGAGCCAATTACTTCAGGAGTAAGCATGAGCTCACTTGGGCGAGCTGCCATTACCCCCAATTGCCCATTTTCCTATAAGTAGGCATGCTAGGGAGGCTAAGGGGAGGTTCCAGCATTGAGTGGTGAAGGAATTGATAGAAATAAGAGAGAAGAATAAGAAAGAAGAGGAAAATAAGGTCGAGACACTGCCGAATCACAACCGTGATCAATCCCCATGTAGTTTCTCGCTCCGTGTTCTTCGTTCGTCATTCTATTAGTGTTTGTTTTTAAGGATTTGAATGTGATCTGTGTACCCTTAGGGGTCCCCTTTTTTGTTTTTTGCATATTCATCTCCTTCTTCTATTATCGGTAATCTCTTCTCTTTTGTAAAGTTTAATCTTAACCGATCATTAGCGCTGGAAGTTGTCTTTAAAAAGATTGAAAGTTAATAAACAAAACCAAGATAAAACCAACTCATAACTAACTTCTTTTTATCAAATATCACTTGAGATCGGCTCAAGGTCCAACGCCTTAACGATTCTCTCCGCCTTTTCAAATTTTAAAACATCGTTTCAAGATCCAATGTCTTAAACGACCTTTGTTTGCAATTAAAATCAAACTTTCAAAAACATAAAATCTATTTAACACACAAACTTTTAGACTTAAAGAACTACGTAGGTTTGAATTTCTCATCGCACTTGAGGATACGTAGGAGCAAGGGCAACACCCTTGTCGACCCCAAAAAAATAAAAATATAAAAAGGGAAAATAAATAATATTGAAGTCACGTTTTTGCACACTCAATTAAAGATTATCGTCCCTTGTGATGGGCGTGGGGTGCTAATACCTTCCCCATGCGTAAACAACTCTCGAATCCTTATTTTCAAAATCCGCATACCTCTTTTTGGTTTTTTCTAACGTTTTCCTCAAATAAACATTGGTGGCGACTCCCACGCGTTTTTCTTTTTGAAAGACACACATTTTATTTCGCCTCGCCCTCCCGTCGAAGGGTAGGTTACGACAGATGGCAACTCCACTGGGGACATTAGAGAGTTAAGTCATTCAATCAGTGTGTAATGTTTTATCATGCAACTTCCCCTCCTTTCCCCGTTGTTGCATCATGTCACCCCACCCTACCCCATCCAAATGCAAATCACGCCACCCCGCCTTGCTCTACCATCGAGTCTCAAGTAGCACTATTGTCAGTGCATCATCGTAAGCACCATCGTGACACACCTAGATCTAACCAAATTACACCCCAATCTCTCACCAACAAAAAAAACCACCCAAACACCATCTCCTAGGCCAGATTCACATGCACGCGACAACCTCTGAGGCCCTCCACACGCGCATGATAGCTAGGAAGGTCTCATACAAAGAAGGTTGAGGAAGATGCACAATGGGTTTGACAAGGAAGGGAGGAAGGTCAAGGAAGGTGTGGCACGACACTGTGATGGTGAAGGTTGGCTTTAGGTGGCGTCAAAGATGAGGATTGATGGCATTGTGTGGTTTGGTGTGGCTGTGTGGGTTTGAGGCAGAAATAGCATAGGGAGTCGATGTAGTGAGGGGTAGGAGAGTAGGTGAGAAGAATTTGGTGAATGAGTACAGAGGAATTGTCTATTTATTGGTAGTGTCACCAGCAAAGTTGATAGTGACAATAGTAGTTCCTTATCATTAAATATCAAGTCATGACCAAAACATTGCTTTTGGTTAAGAATCATGGTCTTATGACCTTTATTAACCAGTGAAAAAAAGACATTTACTATGTTCACCCTTATTCCTATCTTTCCCGCATCTTCAATATTTTTCAAAAACTAGCAAAAATACATTTTACCTTTTTTTTCTATTTTTGCGGCATCCTTCTCTCCTTTCCTAATTTTTTCTTCTGTCTTCACACTCCTTCCCCTTCACCATGACCCCAAACATTAACTTGAGTATTGAATGTGAAGAAATGTTTCGGCCCAAAAGAAAAAAAGGATAGAGAGGTTTGACAAAATGTTAAATAAAGAAGCCTTTTTTTCTTACATTGATTTTTTTTTTGGTGAAGTACTTACAAGAGATGTTTGGCTTTAATTGAATATACTTCTTCATAAATAAATATAGAAAAAAGATCAAATCAATTAAAATTCTTTCATTTGTTAAAAATAACACTGATGGAAAAATAATTCATATTGTTGTTCTACTCACTTCTTGCTATCTAGAAAAGAAAAGAAAAAACTCGCTAAAAGTATTTGTTAACGAGTCCAACACTTGGAATACAAGGCATGCAAATATCTTGTTGCAATAATGTGCGTGCATCTGCTTCAACTCAATTAGGGGTGTTCACGGGTCAGGTTAGGTTGGGTTTGGCTAAATTTGTTATCCTACCTGATCAAATTTTAACGGGTTGGGTTGGGTTTGTGTAATTTTTTCAGACCCGATCCAGCCCAATCATAAACGGATTGAGTTAATCAAGTTTGAATATTTAAAAAATATTTTTATTTTGTAAAAAATAATTTTTTTAGATAACTTATTTTTGCACAAAGTTTGTACGTATATAATGACTAAATGCACTCAAAAAAGACCAAATTGTGATAATATTTGACTAGTAGAATTAATGATTTCAATGCTAATATGATACTTTTATTTTAGATAGAAATAAAATATTGTATTAGCATGGGAAAACATAAATAAAATCAATATAGAGATAAAAACGTCAACTTAAAAAAGAAAAAATCATAAATGGGTTGGGTTCAAAAATATAGAACTAATAAACTAAGTGAGCTAAAAATTAATGTATTTTGTATTTAATAATTAATTTATATATAACAATATATTTAATCCTCTAAAAAATAATGTAATTATATGGTATGGGTTGGGTTCAACAAATATAGAACTCGTTACCCAACCTATTTATGATCGAATCTTAATTGAATCAAATTAGGTTCAATTTGAACACTTAAAAATTTAATTCAATATAATTGGGTCGGGTTTGATCACAAATAGAGCCAGGCCCATGAACGCCCCTACTTCCAATTGGTGAAAGCTATTAACCACCACCCCCAAGCTTGTGACTTTTGATTCCTTGATTTCCTCCAAATCCAATGCACTTGTAAAATCAGTTTCCCCAATGTTAGTGTTAGAAAAAAGAAAAAAAGCAAGCGGTTTGAAAATTGTGAAACGGAAGCTTCCGGCAATTAGTTTATGGAATCTTCAGAAAATTTGTTTCTGGAATTATTTAACACTTCCTAAAATTAATTTCTGGAAGAATAGTTTTGGAAAAAAAATTCAAAAAATGGTGGCTAAATAAAATAGAAGGTACAAATAGCAATTTCCTAACTAGAAGTTCTCTTACCGTTTAGGCCATTCCTTCTTGCACCCCTCTTTGCTTCCTGCATCTCCATTATTTTTTATATCCCCATACTACTCTTTTATTATAACTTCTTTCTCCTAACCCTTGTTTTTTCTAATTCGACTTCATAACTCTTCTTTCTAAAAACATTTTTTGAATGATTGAGAGAGTATTTATATAATCTGCGCAACTAACACATTGTTTGTAATTCATAAATAATAATAGTCTTTATTATCATCAAAACATTTTCAGGGATTGGACACTTCAGATTCTTTGGTTCCAACGATGAGCATACTGTATGATTTTAGTTAAAAGTATTTGCCATTAATTTTTATCACGAGATATGATTATTAGATTTTTTTTCAGCTGAAAACACGGTATCTCCTTAGCCATAAAGCTAACACTCATAAAGATCACTAAAGTGAATTTTATTTCTCCCAATAAAATTTTCTTCATATATGTGATCAAGAAATTGAATTTTTATCAGCATAATTAAGGAATTCGGTCATCTACTAACATTGTTGTAACTTGTTGATTTTTTATTATTAGATTTGATGGATATATTGCACGCTTGAATAAATTGATTTGGTATTTTTCTAGACCTATTATACTATACGGAAACTTAATGGTGTTGAAATATATATATATATATATATATATATATATATATATATATATATATATATATATATATATATATATATATTCTATTTTGAACTATTTAAAAATGGTATTTTACTACACGTATAGTTTTGATGTGAATATTGGATTGTTTACGAAATTAACAGCTATTAAACACATAAAACATCTAAGGTTTGTTTTTATAAGGATCATATCCAGTCTGTATGACAATTACCATACAGACTAAGAATCCCAATACATCTAAGATTTTGCAGAGTATAAATTTTGTATGGATTGCAGTTGAAGATTCAAGACAAGGACTTTAAGTTTAGGCCTTTCAAAGACAATATTAACGAGTTAAAATTTCCACCAAATATCCATGAGATTATTTAACCTTATTAGAGTGGGTAGGAGTTGCAATCATAAATTTATAATTTATCTAATTGTAGATAATTAATAAGAAGAAAGTTTTAGATGTTTAATTAACCAGTTTTCGTCTCCAGTTTAGGCCGTGGTTTTGAGCTTGATGAAAGTGTCAATGGCTTATAAAGAGGAAGGAAAGGGGTTTAAGGGGAGAAGCGGCAATGGAAAGGTTTGGACATAGCTTCCAAAGAGAAGTAATTTGTAGGGTTTGAGTGTTTTTAAAATCATTTTACATCTGTTAGAAACATAATTGATTTTTTAAAAAAGTACAAAAATTATGAGATTGTCCCACATTTCTTTCTACACCGATTGTTTGACAATTATTATAGATCTTATCATGTAAAATGGTATTTTTGTAATAGTGAATAAAAACTTGATGTGATTGTGGATGTGTTGGTGAATTATTCATATGTATGCATAAACATGTACATAATTTCGTTGTTGTGGAGAAGAACATACATAAGTTGGGGTTACTTGAAACTATCCCAAATAGTTTGGAACATGGTTATTAAATTCGTGATTTAACTAAAAATGACACAAGTTTATGAGTTTAGGACCCTCTTTTGGGTTAACTCGGATGTGAAGTGGTTTTCTAGTAAACTTGTATAGACTTGGGCAAATTCGATTAAACACACAAGTTAAGTCTTGAGTCGGTTAGTTCATAAATAGCAACTCTTTGACAAAAATAGGTAAAAATAAAAAACTATTTGCTTAAAAGGTGTAATATGGAAACTATTTATATAACATGGGTAATTTTGCTTTTTTTACATCGGTTATATCTACAATGAAAAGAATATTTTTAATATCGGCGGTAGATAAACTGATGTCCAAATGTAATTTTTTACATCGGTTGTAAATATAACTGATGTAAAAAAACAAAATCACACATGTCATGTAAATAACTTTCATACTACACATGTTTCGGTATGCCAAAAAGTCTCACATCACTTAGGAGACAAGGGCTAGAAGAGTTTATAAACAACCTCCTTCATTAACCCACTGAGATGCTTTTTAAGGGACAAACCTGTGATAAGAAGATTTGAGGTTAGAACAACACCTTTTATTAAATAGTTATATACTTTTACCTATTTTCGTCAAAAGTCCTAAAGAGCATACCAACCCCTAGTTTATGGCCTTTATGGTCATTCAATGTAGCGACCATCACAAATTCTTGACTGGAATAATGGTGCTAAGGTGTGACTCCCTTTATCTGTGATTGTGAAGTTTTTTTCTTTTTATAAACCAAAGAGATTATATTAATTGGTACTTGTAGGACCTAAAGATACAAATAAATAGCTTATAAGAGTCTACTGATAACACCCCCCGCAATTTGAATTGTCTATAACATGATACCATAAGACTTGCTGTTGTTAGAGATAAGGAGAGCAACATGAAGATTAAGACTAGGAAGACTTTTGACTTTTAAATGCCCAACTCCAAATTAAGTTGCATTTGTATTGCTTGTTGCTTTTTATCCTTAGTCAATCTGTGTGTATATCATTCATTATCATATAGAAGTAGGAAAATAGTTTCTAAATAAGATATATCATTTGTGTTATATAACTCACTAGTTTAATTTATTACCTCTTGTGTGTAATCGATTGCATAAGTCTTTGAGAACTTGCAAAGAAATCAAAGCTCTAGTTTAATCGATTACCATATATTTGTAATTGATTACACAGTTCAAAATGAGACCATGACTATTTTCTTGGGTCTTTGGTTTAATCGATTACAAGGATATAGTAATCGATTACATCGTTCTCGAAAGTATTCCCGGAATTGATCAAGAACACTTTAATCGATTAAATCAAGAGTGTAATCGATTACTCTGTTCTTGAATGTTTTCCAGAATTGGGGAAGAACACTTTAATCGATTAAATGGGAAATGTAATCAATTACTTTCACGAAATAATCGATTACATTGTCAATTTAATCAATTACAAACGATTATAACTATTTTTTCTATATATACCCACCTTGTGTTCTCACTTTCAATAGAGAAGAAAATGAACTTTTACAACTCACAAACTTCAATTTTCATTTCTTCGAGATTTTTATTCAATCAAGTCTTTTGTTTTTGCATTCGAATGTAAAGGTTGTATCTCTCCTTGATTTTGTTTCATATTCTTTTTACACATTATTACTATATGTGTAAGAGTTTTACTGCATGCTAAAATAGGTGTTTCTAGTTTGAAGCTAAGAGTAGATTTCTCTTAGGCTCAGATTCACTAAGGACCCTAGGGTTGAGTGCCTAAGTTTCATTTTCTAGGTAGAATTTGAAATTGATTGTGATTTCTCATAAAACTCTCATTGCATAGTAAAAATCCAATTCAGGTTGAATTAGATAACTGAATTAGCTTCTTTAGAAATAGAGAGTGAACTAGTATAAATCTTGTTCTTTATTTTTTCTTTTACTTTCATCTCTCTCTATTGCATTCTTTATCAATTTGTTAAGTTTTAAAGATATTTCAAATTGATGCACTTTAACAAAAAGGTTACTATGTTCGGGTGATTGATTCAATATTATTTTAAAAGAAAGTTGTCATATGATCCTTTGGGCAACAAAAGTTTTAAAACTCAGTTTTTGACGATTTAATTTTACACCAATTCAACCCCCCCCCCCCCCTTCTCTTGGTTTGGTTAGCCCCCATTGTTCTTTCTCAATTATCCCACCGTCAAATATCCTAGATACTAGAAAGTGGCTGCCATTTATCACATATACTAGGACTACATTAATATTTGTGTATCCCTTCAACATAAATACGAGACTATTGCTTCAGACTTTAGAGCTCTCTTCAATCTTTGTTGTGATGTTGAGGGAAAGGACACTGGTTTTCAAACTCTTGGAGTTATTTTTTTGTGAGATTAAAGGAAAAAGCCCAAGCTAGGAACCTCTATAAAACAGGACACAAATCATGTAGCAAATACCATCAGTGAAACAAAGTCTGCAATGAAATAAAAAACATGATAATCAACATTAAGAGAAAGCCCATAGTTAGCAAAGGTATCAGCTAATTGATTTGCTTCCCTGAAGGCATGGGAAAAGGAGACCATTTCCCTAGAGCTCGACAATATTTTAATATTCTTCACAATGGGATAGCACAAATGTTTAGCATAACACCCATCATTGATCAATCTAACAACTACCAGAGAATCCAACTCAATGTTGATCATCTGGAACCCCCATTGACAAGCCAACCTTAAGACCTATATAAATCCCATTGAGCTTAGCTTGGATGATGGAGCATAATCCCAACCGGGCAGAGAAACCCACAATGAAACCATTGTTAGGACCCTAATGACCTCTCCATATGTAGCTACTCTTCTATCAAAGACCACTGCAACATTTGTATTAACCTTAACAAAATTATGGAGAGGAGGACTCCAGGTGATCGCATTAGAGTTATTATGAATCCCCATCAAACTATCTGGGTTGTCTTTTGAAGACTTCATAACTATCCTTAATGTCCTTACACCTTTGACGAATAAGGCTAGCCACACCATGATCTTCCATGAAACAGTGTCTAAAAATATCCTTATTTCTCCTAAACTAGAACACATCTAGGGTAACCACAAAAGTCATGGGCCATTAATCCAGATCATTTGAGCACTACCCCTTCAAATTAATACTCAACTAATTGCAAACATCTTTTCCTACATAAAAGGAATGAGCATTATCACTCAATAAAGAATCCCAAACATCCTTAACTTTTGGGCAATCTCTAACTAAGTGGAATATGGTTTCAACTTCATCCAAACACATGGGACAAATAGGGTCCTCAGTTATATGTCTCCTGAACCTTTCACTACTAGTCAGGAGACTTTGCTTCCAACTTTCCAAACAAAACATCTAATTCTCTTTGGGACAAGGATTTTCTAGGTCAACTTATAAATCTAGTTCTTTGGAAATTTTCCATGATCAAATAACATAGCATAGGCTTTTTTCGAAGAAAATTACCCATCACCAAGATTGCACCATTAGATAGAGTCCTCCTCTTCAGTACTTAAAGGAAAACCATAATTAGCAATTTGGTTCACCACATCAATATGCAACCTACTATGGAATTTCAAAAAATCCCACCTATTCGTCTCATCATAAACCTTAGACACAAGTAGCTGACATTCCTAATTCGACAAAGGGATATTAGAGACATCCTTTAGTCTCCCTCCTTATTGCAGTCATATGTCTAACTAGAATCTAATTGTTCTGCATCATTTATATTCTAGCAGACGCTCTTATCCAGCTGAGGCCAACTAGACTTAATCCCCTTCCACAAGTTCGACCCCCTCCCCAATGAGTCTATAATAAGGAATGGTATCTCCCCCGCACTTATATTTTGTTCTAACCAATTGGACCCATTTGTCAGTCCTATTATTTATCAGCTTCCAATTATTTTTCAACATAGAAACTTGATTGGCTCTTCTCATATCATAAAGTCCCAAGCCACCATGCTTCTTAGGCACACACAAACCTTCCAAAGACACAAGATGAACCTTCGTAGCCTGTTCCATGTCCCCTTAAACAAAGCTCCTACACTTGCGATCAATAGAATCACAG
Source organism: Glycine max (assembly GCF_000004515.6). Taxonomy (NCBI): domain Eukaryota; kingdom Viridiplantae; phylum Streptophyta; class Magnoliopsida; order Fabales; family Fabaceae; genus Glycine; species Glycine max. The sequence goes on along the minus strand of NC_038254.2, from coordinate 42,278,180 downwards.
ACAATCTTTGGCAGCAAAGTAGATTGCATTATGCAAGAAGGGAGAGCTTGAAGAACCGCCTTAGAAGTGTAACTCTACCCACAAATTATAGCTACTTAGATTTCCATGTGCTAAGCCTTTGATTAACTTTGTCGAGGATGAACAGGTAAGTATTTTGGTTGAACCTTTTATGGAGGATGGACACCCCTAAATAATTTCCCAAATCATTGGTCCTTTAGAAACCCAAATCCTAGTTGATCATATATTTTTTCTGCCAATGCTCATTTTAGGAAAAGAACACTCGAGTCTTCTCTCTACTAACTTTCTGGCCTAAACTACTGTAGAACAACTCTAGTATCTTCAATATTGGCTCCACTTGGGACATCTCACCTTTGGCAAATAGAATAATATCATCCGCAAAGGCCAAATAAGCCAACTTAGGCCCATTCCTAGAAATCTGGATAGGGTCCCAAATGTTATTATCAATTGCCACATTGATGAGATGAAGCAACCTTTCTAAGTTGAGCAAAAAAAGACAAAAGGATAAAGGATCCCCCTGGATGGCTCAAATTGACTCAAAGCTTTCCCATTCCATATGACCTTCATCTTAGAAGAGAGGATACACACTAGAGCAACTCTACAATATTTTGCAGAATCCCTAAATCTTCCAAAGTTTCTCTAATAAAGGGCCATCTAAGCCTATCATAGGCTTTTTCAAGGTCAAGTGTTAATAGCCACCCACCAACTGCCATTGATTTTTGGAAAAATGGGCAAATTGGCCTAAACTCTTTTTAAAGTGCTTTTCTCCTCTCTTTTTTGTGTAGTTTATTGGGTCTTTATTTTAAGTCTGAAGTATGTTTGGTCCTTCTTTTTTTTTTTTTAAATTAAAAACTAGTTTTAAGTTAAAGCTAATAAAAGCTTAAAAATAAAAGTAAAAATTGTTTGTTTACTTTCATTTTTTATTTTAAAAGTTTTTTTTTAAAGTTAAAATCTGTTTGGAAAAATAAAAATAAGAGCTTAAAAATAAAAGTAAAGTTGTTTGTTTACTTTTAGTTTTTTTAACTTTAAGTATTTTTTAAGTTAAAAGCTATTTGGAAAAATATATGTTTAAAATAAGTTATCTTATCGGATGAAAAAAAATGTATTTATAAACAAAATAGTATTTTATAAAATTGAAAACATATCCTGAAATAGTCTAATAATAATTAACGTGTAGTATATTATAACCTAAAAATATTGGCACATGTAGGTATTAACAAACTGAACTTAATAATAATAATAATAAGGTTTAATGTGACTTTTTCTTTTAAGTATATTTCATAATTATTTTACTTTTTTATATTTTAAGTTTTAAAAGTTTTATTTTAATCTTTATATTTTAAAAAAAAATATATCTGACGACCACCACCACCCCATGGCACCGCTTGCTACACCTTCTCCACATGCACCCACAACCGTCCTCCACCGCCGCTGTCATCGTGAAGCAATCCACCTCCCCGAGGTTAACGTGACATCACACACCACCACGCGCAATGCATCCTCAGCCACCGGAGTTGCAACCAAGAACCATCAAACTAGCAACTCGAATCGTCTCACTAGAAGCAGATGAAGCAGCAACACCACCAACACGTCAAGATCTGAGTTTTTTTTTTGTTTTTTGACATCTGAGCATTTTTTCCAAATCTGAGTACTTTTTTTTTTCAGATTTGAGCTTTTCTTCCACCCATTTGAACTTCAACCGCTCATGCTTTTCAGATTTGTTTCGTCTTTGTACTCTCGATTACAGCTTAACCCCCTTACTGGGTTTAGTTCCTTTGGATCGATATGCTTTTGCTTGTTCATCTTTTAGAGTATTCAGTCCCTATGAGCATAGTTTTTCTTAAGAAATGAGTGATAGGTTCGTTAAATAGGATTAGCAACTTCTCACCTTATTTGTTCCGTGGGAAGTGATATGAAACTTCAAAAAAACAAAAGTTTTGCCAAACAAGGTTTGATGGAATTATTAGCCGAATTTTCTTGTGTGTAACTTTGGTACTTGGGACTTAAGAATATGCTGTTTCCTTTTCCCGGCTACTTTGCGATGGAAGTTTCTGCCATAAAACCCTTGCAAAATAGATTGTCAAATTAAAATTGAGCTAAGTGAGGGAAAATATCACCGTCGATCCATCGCAAATTTGCGAAGGATTAGTTACATCGCAAATCGGTTGCAATGAGAAGAAACAGAATATTGTCATTTAGCATAGATTGATTGCAATTCCCTCACTATTCAATTATGAGAAAATTTAATGAAATTATAAAATAAATTAAAATTTTGTGAAAGATAATTTTTCTCACAAATCCCTTGTAAAAATGAATTAATGTTAAAATTAATGTGTATGTTATGAGCGAGAGGAGGAAGATAATTGCCTTAGTTCGAGGTCAAGGTTCCTCCTAAACTAAACTAAGCTTTTACTCAAAATGTTTTTGTCCGTTTTTATTCATGCATTCAATATCCTATATATACACTACCTTCATAACAGCTTTTAACAAATCAATAACTAACTTTACAGCAGCTTCTAACAACCCTAATATGGTTGTAACTAACTGATTCTATGGCAGTGTATGGTAGTGCATACATCTTCTTCCAATGGCGCCCCACTGCTGGATCTTCTTCCTGGTGCATCTTCTTCCTAACATTTCCTAGCCCATCAAAAACACCTTGTCCTCAAGGTGTTGGGTGCAGAAAATAGAACATGAGTAAAACAGAAGCTCAGCCTGTGCCAGCCATGGTTGTGGTTGAGACAGTGGCTTCGGTGGTGGTGGTGGTGGTGGTGGATGTGGTGGCGGGTGTGGCGGCGAACGTTTTCGTCGATGACAGACGGAGCAAAGCCAAGTCTTGACGATAAAAAGAATCCAAACCAAGCGCGGATGAATCTGATGCTTGACAACATCATCGCCGAGCAAGATGGTGTCATTGCCGTAAGGGATTTTGTGGCAATGGTCATGACGGTAACGACATTGGGCAGTGCGGAGTGATAGGGGCAACGGACGACTGAGCTGGAAGTGGCGATTGGTCGTATGAAAGCGGGGAAGCGGTAACAGAGCCATGGGTGCGACTGTTTTGAGTTTGGGATGGTGGGAAACAGCCAAGGAAGGCAGAGTTGACGTGGGTGTTGTTGTTGGTGGTGGTTGTGCGGATGAGGACGGAGCTGTGTTTTGATGTTCCAGTATTGCCATTGGCGCTGTAGGATCCATGGAAGGCGGCACGGTTTGCAGAGCTGTGGTACTAAACAAGCTTAATAGACGGTGTCGGGTACTCGCAAAATCAATAGCTGGTGGCAGCGACGACGATGGTGGTGGCTGCATTGAAGAAGGAAACCATGGGATCCGGGTACCACACAAGGCTAGCAAGCGGATCCAGGTACTCTCAAAATCAATCCCAAGGAAATGAGCTGGATGTATATAAGGAGAAGGTGGGTGCTGAAACGGAAGGGATGGCTCCTGCAAAGGGTGATGTGTTATGGCATGGCCGGAGTAGGAGTAGAGGCAGCCACGCCAGCCATGGGCCAAACAAATCAATAATTGTAAGTAATTTTAGTCCCTCTAGAAAAAATTGTGATAAAGTTGTTTATGATTTAAATTTTTTTGTAAATATAATAGAGATAGGACTAGAACTCAAGTCCTTTAGTTTTTCCAATATCACCTAAACCACTAAATCAATTCAATAACTTAATTAATACTATAGACACTATATTATATATACATTACTATAAAGTTTAATTCAATTTTTTATTATTTATTTAATTTTAAATATGTTTTATGAAAAATAAATTTATCCAATAAATATAATAATAATAAAAATTAACAAATAAATTATATAATTTATTATTTAACATAATTTTTCAACTTTCTTAATAATTTTTTTACCACATCACTAATTTATAAAATTATAATGTTATTTCCATAATGTAATAATATTCGAGAAACTAAGATCTCATTTGAATTTAATTTAGTTGTACTTGAAATTTACGTCAAATCTTACATTTCATTGAATGGACCCACCAATGATTAACGAAGGTATATGGTATTGATATAGTCATCAATAAGAAATTGTGTCATAAATAAACAACTTGTAGATCTGAGATCCTTCAAGAAGAACGTCACCATTATTCACCACAACTTGTGGAGTCTTTGTCCTTGCCATCTCATCGTCTTTTGCGACACCGTAAACAAGCAATTCATATCGACAAATTAACCTCACTATCATTCAAGAGCCAGGACATGATAGATCTAAGGCAACTCGTAGATACGAGATCCGACAAGAAGGACGTCATCATTCTCTGTCACAACTTGCGTGAGTCCTTGTCTTCACTGCCCCATTGTCTTTCGTGACACTGTGAATGGACACTTCCAATTGACCTCACTACCATTCAAGAGCTAGAACATGATAGATCTAAGTCAACTCGTAGATTCGAGATCCTCCAAGAAGGACGTCACCATTCTCTGCCACAGCTTACGCAAGTCCTCGTCCTCACTGCCCCATCTTTTTTCGCAACACTGTGAATGGGCAATCCCTATTGACATATTGATCTCACTACCATTTAAGAGCCAGAACATCATAGATCTAAGGCAACTCATAGATATGAGATCCTCCAAGAAGGATGTCACCATTCTCCGTCGTAGCTTGTGCAGACCTTGTCCTCGTCACCCTGTTGCCTTTCGCAACACCATGAACAACAATTCCTATTGACAAATCGACCTAACTATCATTCAAGAGCTAGAACATGATAGATCTAAGGCAACTTGTAGATCTGAGATCCTCCAAGAAGGACATCACCATTCTCTGCCAAAGCTTGAGTGAGTCTTCGCCCTCACTGCCTCATCATCTTTCATGACACATAGTTTCCTTGCAAAACCATGGCAAACTATATTACCAAGTAAGTAGTGAGGGATTAACGAGGAAATATTCTTTCACTAATCAACAAATTTATTTTAATGCATGTTAAGGGACACATTTGAGCCAGTAACTTAAACATTAAGAATTTCCATGATGTTGAGTTTTTTAATGTTTCATGGTTGTAATCATTGCATTGGATTGTTTGGATGTATGAATTGAGATTAAAATCATTTTGATGGAAGACTTGTGATAAAAACTTAAAACCATAACAATTGCAATTTATCTTTTAATTCAAGAGTTTAATTTTAATATATCGTTGGTGTAAATATTTTTCTATAGTTAGTTAGTTAGAAATAATCATATATATTTAAAAATAATAACTTTTAATTATATAATAATTTCTGATTAAATAGTACTACTAGCTTTGTATACTATTAATATAGGCTTAATTAAGTTTTTCATACCTAGAAAATAGGTTGTTTTCAAATTACTAGTTAACATTCATTTTTTCAACGAAGTACCTGAAAAATATTATGTTTCAACTTACTACCTGTCGTTAGTCCCCTTCTGTTAAGTGATGACATCACGCCTTATCACTGACACTTCAGCACCACGTCATCACCTTCTTCCCCTTCTCCAATGGCAACCACCACCACCGCACCACCACCGCCGACCACATTGTGCCACCACCGTTGTTGACCACCACCACCGCATCGTCCAACCCTTTCTCCTTCTCCCTTTCTTCCATTTTTTCCCAAACTCTGAGGAATGCTTTCGATGAAGTTGTTCTCCCAAAGCTGCAACACCTCCAAAGTCAATAACTATCCAACAAACTCGGGAATCGTGCCATAGAGCTTGTTCCAGAACAGGTTCGACAGAATGAGATTCTTCATCTCCGTATAACTCGCCAAAACCTCTTCGTAGAGCATGTTATTGGAAAGGTCCATTGGCTTGAGGCTTTTCAAGTTTCCTAGCTCAGAAGTGAGAGAATCAGAGAGCGTATTCACCTGGAGAAACTACGTGTCGAGATTCTAAAGCTATCCTAGCTCTGCCAGAATCTCGCCGAAAAGGCTGCAGTAGGTGGCGTCAAGACTTACGAGGTTGAAGAGGTTTTCAATCTTGGGCAGGATGCTACTGGAGTAGGCATTATAGTAGCCAATGTAGAGCTCGAGGAGGGCGAAGAGGTTTCCAAGCTCCGGAGTGATTTCATTGGTGAGCTCGTTGTCAGAGAGGGCAAGGTAGCGGAGGTGCTGCTAGGTGTCGTACTCGGGAGGGATCTGGCCAGAGCTAAATATTTTTTTTAAAATAATAATAAATAATGACATGGTTGTTTCTGTTTACGTGTTTAGAGATAAAATATAATGATGTGACACTTCATCTGCCACGTTATCACTTATTGAAAGAAAACAAATGATAGATAATAAATTAAAACATAAAAAATTTCAAATACTAAATTAAAAAAATAAAAGTTAAATAATAATATAAAATAACATTTTTTAAGTATGAAAATTTTAATTAAGTCATTAATATATTTCAATCAAATTTCGTGATCACTCAAAATAAATCAATTTAGACGTAGTAAAAATAAATTTGTTGGAATTGAAACTTTTTTGAAAAATCATGTCAAACTAACCTGAGAGAACTCTTACTTTTTCCAAAACTATGGTTGCATCGTAGAATCTGGTAAGGTGTGGGATATGCATTGGATGTAAATTCTAAGCAATAGTGACAGGTTGCCCCGGACCACAAGGTGTAATAATTAATAATAGTGTGTTGTCGTCTTAATGGTTATTGCACATGGGCCGGTATTGACATGCGTGGGGTGGTGTCACTCATTTGTCAAATACAAGTCAATACAACTTCACTGCACAACTTGAAGATGCAGCCATCTCAGCCTCATTATTACTAGGATTTGGTTGCTCCAAACCACCACATAGATTGCCATAATTTGCAGTTTCTTTCTGGCCATCTGCATTTGCATACACTTTGTTACTTTCCCAATTAATCTTCTTATTTTTCATTCGAATTTCTGTCTATGGGCTACCTTTCCCCTTTAGGTTTTACAGAATATAGTAATTCAGTGAAAATGTTAAGACATGGTTTAAAAATAACGAAATGATGTTTTCAATTGTTTTTGAAAAATGATTTTATTTTAAAAAAATATTAATGGTTAATTTATTAATTTTCATTAGTGAGAGACTAAAATCTACATTTATTCATTTTCTCTTCTTTTTTACTATCATATTAATCTTATATTTCTTATTTTACTAAATGATATTTTCAATAGTTAAGACTTAAGAATATAGTTATGGAAGATCGGTCTACTCATATTGATCCAATCGAGACACTGAATCAATGAGTTACTCATTGACCCGATTAACCATACATACATACATATATATATATATATATATCAAAAATTTTAAAAATATATATGTTATACTTAACATAATAATCAATTTATAATTTTATATTCTAAAATTAAATTTATTGTCATGATCAAACTATAAAATATTATATAATCATTTATTACTATAAATTACTACTATTTTATTGAATATTATCATTAAATTACTAAAGAAACTCTTATTTTTTAGGACTAAATATAAAAGTTATTGAACAACTATAAGAAAGTATGTTAAAGATGTATAAAACACAAATATTGAATCATATCATGATCAATACGAAGATAATTAATTATTATATATTGTTATCAAGATAAAAAAATATTATAAGAGCATATTATGTATTATATGTTATTCAATAATTAATTATTAACAGTTTAACATAATATAAGAACCGGAAAAAAACTCAACCAGATCAAATAGAATCAACTCAGTTTGGATCACCAGGTTTAATCAAACCTGATCGAGTCAATTCAAACCAAACTAGGTCAAATACATTTTTATTATTTACCATCATCGGACCTTCCACAACACCAAATCCAACCTAATTGGTCCATTTTTATTACTATGTTTAAGAGTATAACTTCATATTATGTAAATAGTAGTTCCAGAAAAATACCTGGAATGAAAGCTGTTATTATTCCGCTACATTGCAAACACTAAAGTTTTTATTTGATAGAAACATATATTATACAAGTTTTTAAAAATTAATATGATTCTATATTAAAAATATTGAAAAAAAAACTCATAATTAATTTGGTAATGGAAAATTTAATGTTGAAATTGAAAAGAAAAAACCCGACATCTTTATTCTCTAAAAAGAATAAAATAGAAGTTAACTCTCATTTAAATAAATATACTCTACTTTAAGAATTAAAGATAATTGATCATAACATAAAAAAATAAATTGTGTTTTGTGTTTCTAACATAAAAAATCTCCTCTATTAACTAGGTACGTAATAATAATGACAAATTACACGCACATTCTTTTTACTTTCTTTGATAATGTACACTCATTCTAAGTTGTAACAAAATTAAATTTGATAATTATTCTTTTTCTTCTTTTTACCCTAAACGCACATCCCTCAATTTATACGAGTGCGTCTATAGTAACTTTTATCTTATACTAGTTGTAAAATAGGCATTCCCTGGAGTGCCTTATGTCTTAATTGTCGCTTTTTTAATTAGATGCAGTTGTAATAACTGTTATATTGAAAAGTTATTAGACAACAATTATGATTGTTAATGATTTTTAAAAGTAATTGAATGATATATTAAAAATAACAAATATGTATACTAACATAATTGTCTTTATTAATAGTTATATATAACTAATTCAGAAATAGTTTTTACCAAAATACAGTTATTTGATAAAATAACTTATTTTTATTAAACTTTGATAGTAATTTATTCAACTTTTTTTGCCTTTTTTTCTAAAAAAATGAAGGGAGTCAATTTTTTTTTATAAAAGTTCTTAAAAAATAACTAAGTTGTTTTTAAGAATAAATAATGAAATGAATGAGCTTTTGGAAGTTGACTGGCACACTTCCCTTTGTAGTTGGGTCAAGTATAACTTTGATGGCGCTGCTTAAGGTAATCTGAGTCACGCGACTTGGGGAATGATTTTTTGGGACATCAATGGAACCAGTTTAGTTTTTTCTTTTTTTTCTTTTTAGGCAAATAAATATCATGATGTATCATGTTCGTGGAATTTACAAAAAATCAAGAGTTCCAACAGCTTACCAAAGCAAAAACCATCTATTATAGTCAATTACTGAGCATGTCCCTCTAGATGTTTACTGTGCTGGAAAAAGTACTTTTTACTTTGATTAATTTACACATTCGACATCGATTATTAACCGTCATCGTAGGTAATGTCATAACATTTTTTAGCTTTCTACGACGTTTCCATAAAAATTGTATTAGAAAATCGTATCCTTCTAAGACGGTTCTTATCTAACAACCGTCTTAGAATGGTAACATTCAAAAATGATTTTTAACTAAAACTCGTCTTTAAATGTCATTATTTTAAAAAAATCGTATTAGAATGTTTTTTTTAAAATATTAAAATATATTGAGGATTCTAAGATGGTTTTTCAGAGAACCGTCTTAAAATGTGTTTTTTTGAAAAAAAAATAAAAATTAACTTCTTCCAATTAAATTCAAGAAGTTTTGCTCTCTCTGACTTCTCAAAATATGTTTTTCCATTCCAGGGCAATGAATAATCTTTTATCATAGAATTTTGACTACTACCTTCACTGTTTTAATTAGCTAGTCATGTGACTACATATATATAGTTTGGCTAATAATATTTTTTTGAACTCCAAACATAGTTCATTTGTAGTTTGACTATTTGAACAAGTTAATTGATCCAGTATAGATATGATATAGGTAAAAATTTAGACAGCCACAGTCTCCAAAATTAATGAAATAACATAATAAAGAAGCTTTTACAACAAAAGATATGTATGAATCTACCTTGTCTAAATTTTGATAAATATAACATTTCTTATTTCACAATTTGTCTACTGAGACCCCTCCTGATTTATTTCTAGCAGCTTCTCAAACGACAAAGGGGTTGAATAGCTCCCATCAAAATAAGATCACTCTGAATAAATAGGAAAGGTCAATTCATTGGCTAGTTATTATCATAATCAAAATTATATATATCTTTAGAAAATAATAGACTTATTTGGGCCTGAAAAAAATCTTGAAGTTAATAAAATTAGACACTCTCGTGAAAGATCCCAACCCATTGATCTATCTGAGATGCTCAAACATGGAGGAATCAGGCCTACAAGTGTTGTGTGACTGCCCCTTTGCTAGATTAGTGTGGGCTCTCCTAAAATGAAACATCTTTCATTTTTCATGCAAAATTGTGTTGCTGATATTCATATTTGGTTGTCTAATAACAAGTAACAACCTTGTTCAATATTTTGATAACATGTCTAAAAAATCTATTTAATTGTTATATTACAACATAAAATTGAGAAAGAAAGAAATTTTCATTTATAAAAATATTAATTAAACAATGAGTGTTGAAAACCTTAATCTCAAATCATATTACCTACAATATTTTAAAAATGTGCTACAATAAGAAGTTGACCATAAGAATGTATATTATTAGCTATTATTGGAATTAGTTGCCTTTTTTTTTATTCTGCGGAATTAGTGAACTTGCAAGATATAAAAGTTATAACTATCAATTAACACACATATCTTTACTTTTATGTAAAGATAGGACAAATAGAAAAAGTTAGCTTCTCTTTTCAAGTCTTTCTGTTAGTCTTTTTCTATTATTTGTAATTTTAATTTGTAAGTAAGTTGAAGAATTTTTATTTGCATTTTAACTCTTATCAGCAAAATTACATTCAAAATTTTTAAAACTAATTTTTTTCAAAGGTTTAATTTATTTTACCATATTCCTTAAATATAATTTTCATTTAAATATAAAAAATGATTTCATTCCTTTGCAGGAATTACTCCAAGCAAATGATACAAGAGCTCAGGGGACATCTAGTATGGAGAGCCTTTGCTTGATTTAACATCATTAAATTTTGTTGACTGAGAAGGTAAAATATACAAAAAAATATGAATTATAAGCAACTAGCATTATGATTGTGTATGATAAGAAGCTGAATAGATAAATTCAAGGTTGTTAAAGGCTACCTTTGCCAACCCAAAACCTGCAAGCTTGACTTGCCCTATATTAGCACACTTAATATCCATTTAAAATTCAATAATTAAATTGAAATAAAAGTTATACCATGCAGTAATAAAAGTTACTGTGTATGTATTTTCAAGACAAAAATCAAGGAAGCTTGATCTTTCAAGCATATTACATCTCACACATATGTCAAAATTCGAAAGCTATGAATCTTAAACCAACATAACAGACACGGAGATAATTATTCTGGCCACACAGGAATTAAATATAGCTAGAACAAGGCATATGATAGCAATAAAGCATGTCAATTTTTCTTGGCAATGAACAATGATGGAAGCTTGCTTGTGGGGCTTCTATGGAGGCTGGATCTTTGAGCTTCAATGAGGTCCTTTAATGGTGATTTTCCACCATGGAGATGCAGCGGAAGACAAAGGAGAAGAGGTGAGAGGAGGCGCCATCCACTAGGGAATAAGCCATGGAAGAAGGAGCTTCACCACTAAGATAAGCCTTGGATAAGAAGCTTGAAAGGATGCTTCAATGGAGGAAAAGAAAGAGGGAGAGAAAGAGAGAGGGGGGAGCACGAAATTGAAGGAATAAAAGAGGTATAGAAGTGGAACTTTGAAGTATGTCTCACAAGACTCTCATTCATCAAAGTTACAACAAGTGTTACACATGCTTCTATTTATAGACTAGGTAGCTTCCTTGAGAAGCTTTCTTGAGAAAACTTCCTTGAGAAGCTTCTTTGAGAAAACTTCCTTGAGAAGCTAGAGCTTAGCTACACACACCCCTCTCATAACTAAGCTCACCTCCTTGAGAAGCTTCCTTAAGAAGATTCCTAAAGAAGCTAGAGCTTAGCTACACATACCTCTCTAATAGCTAAGCTCACCTCCTTGAGATGAGAAGCTAGAGCTTAGCTACACACCCCCTATAATAGCTAAGCTCACCCCCATGACAAAAAACATGAAAATAACAAAAAAAGTCCTTATTACAAAGACAACTCAAAATGCCCCGAAATACAAGGCTAAAACCCTATACTACTAGAATGGCCAAAATACAAGGCCTAGACGAAGGAAAAACCTATTCTAATATTTACAAAGATAAGCGGGCTCATACTTAGCCCATGGGCTCGAAATCTACCCTAAGGCTCATGAGAACCCTAGGGCCTTTCCTTGGATCTCTAGCCCAATCTACTTGGAGTCTTCTAGCCAATGCCCTTGCGGGGTAGGATTGCATCATTCCCTCCACCTTGGAAAGGATTTGACCTCAAATCCCGAGGTTCTTCATACTCTGGGCTTCTTCCCTCAACACCTGTAAAAAGAACAAAAACACATGTATTAGTGGTGTTTGGTATGTTGAAGTAAGGTAAGGTCTGAAAACCCATTTCCTGGGCATCTTCCCATGAAGGAACATGGTTTCTCACCAACTCAATGAGTGGTGCTACAAGTATAGAAAAATATGGGACAAACCTTTTGTAAAAGTTTGTTAAGTCATGGATGCCCCAAATTTTTCTTATACTTGGTGGAGTGAGCCACTCAGGAATGACCTTTATTCTCTTAGGGTTAATGGGAACCCCTTGATCACTATTTGAAAAATTAAGAAAAGTAAGGCAATAAAACATACCTTTTTCTGTATTTTCATATTGATTATTCCTACCAAAAAGTATGACAAACCTAAGGTGTCCCATATGAGTACCTAAGTTTGTATTGAAACTAAAAATAAGAATAAACCTACCTAATGGGTCCCTATGTACACACACCATGAAGATGTTAGGTGTACGAGTGATTTTACAAAAGAGGGTTGCACCACTCAAAACATTCATCATACCACCTATTTTAGGGACTTGGTGCCTAATAATACCTATTTTGGGCACCAACAAAGCACAAGGATTTAAGCTCTTGCGAACCAAACCCTCATCCAACAACTTCTTTACTTGAGGAATAAACTTAAGCCCAAGAGGTGTGGCAATGCTAGCAAGTGCCTTTTTACGATAGAGAAAATGTGGAGGTTGTCTAAGAGGGAAAGTTTCTTTATTGTTTGTCTTTATTGTAAAATGAGTTTCCTTCTTAGCTAAACTCTTGGAGGAGACACTTACCTCCTTACACTTCTCTTTAACCACTAATGGTTGTCCTTCTTCTTGGGGGTAGATTTCTTCACTAGATTCTTCCCCTTTTGCTTTTTCACTTTCACTAGAGGAAGGTGAAGTAGTAGCCTCATCTTGGCTACTATAAATGTCTTGGCCCCTCATAATCATGGTTTTTGTGGTGGGGCATTGAGAAGTAATGTGTCCTCTTCCAAGACATTTAAAGCACTTTATAGAGCTAGTTTTCTCTTGCATACTAGCCTTAGGGGCTTGCTTTTCTATTGTCTTTCCCTTATCGTCTTTGGGCTTAGAAGGTGTCACCCCTAAGATGCCTTGACCTTGGTCTTTCTTTGGATAAGAGTGAGAGACATAAGATTTTGAAGTAGACATCTTTTTAAGTTGTTGCTCTACCCTTATTTCCCAATCTATGTTAGCCTCTACATTGTCCTTCCCATGGAAGTATGAGAGTTTAATGTTAGCCTCTTGAGGCTTTCTTTCCTTTTCTCTTCTATGGGAGTGAGGTCTAAGATGTGACCTATGCCTTCCTTCGTAATAGTCACGAAGTTCTTCACTTAGGCTTTTGCAAGAGTTATGACTTCTATAGGAGGCATGTTTTTCTCTTTTCATTTGTTTCATTATTTTTCTTCTTTCTTCCTCTCTTATTTTCTTTCTTTCATCTTGACTTATTTCTTCCACTCTTTTTTTTCCTTTTTCTTTTCTCTCTTGTTTTTCTTTCCATAACTTTAGGGAACTCAACTCATCTAAGATTCTAGATAAAGGGTCTGTATGACTAGTACCCTCGCCATTAACACTAGATGAATGATGACTCATGTTGGTTCCTAAGTTGCGGTTCTTTCTTGTTGGAGGTTTGAAAACAAAAGGTAAAAGAAATTATGGTTAAAACTATCCAAAATAAACACTAAAAGAGGTGTGAAAGATAAGGTAAAAAACTTATTGGTAAAAGGAAACCTATCTAGGCGGTTTGACAATGGAAGGTAAAGGAAATAAGCTATGAAAGTAAGCAAGAAATGTAAACTAGGCGAATCCTAAGAGTGTTTGGATGACCAAATTCAAGGTTCCCAACAAAACACTCACTATCCTAGGGAAAAAATTGCCTAAAATTATTACACACAAATGGAAGTTTGGTAACCTATTGGAGGCTCCCAACACACTTCCAATGAAAGGCCTTTTTGTTACAAAACTTGAAAGCAATGAAGGTAAGTAAATTGCAAATTACAAAATTAAAAAACGGTCCTCAATTTTGGTGTTTGTTCTCTCTTTGGTGATTCACTCAATTTGGAGTGCTTCTTAGTCCAATAGCTCTTAAGGTGGTTGGCCCCTTGCTTCTTGACTCAGATTCTTCAAGGGATGACACCAATCCTCCTTTCCAATTCCCTATATGGCAACTCACAAACAAGGAAACAAAGAGACAAGCAATAAACAAAGACCAAAAAAAATGAAATGAAAGATAAACCAATGGAGTTTTTAACAAGACAATTTTTCAAGGATTATTCAACAATTAAAGCAATGAAAAGGACATAGAAGCAAGCTAGGACTAAAAGAGAAACTTAGAATGGCTCTAGAGTAGAGTAAAAAAAACTAAAAAAAAAAGACTCAACAAACCTCTAGCTTTGGCACTTGTCTTCACACTAATTTTCAATTGAAATTTCCAATTATAGAATAAATTTTGAGCCAAAACAGCAAGCACACTTCCCTTTCACCCTTTTTTTTCTGGATACTGATTTTCCTGCCAACTTGTGTGATTTTTCGTATTTTTTCATTTTATCCAAATCACTTGTTTCTTTTTTTCTAACTTTTTTCCAGATGTCTAGAAAATTCAGTAAAAAATTCAGCTCAAAATTCGAAGTAACCAATTCTCAGTAATTTTTACAAGTTTGTATGTCCAAGCTGCCAGCACCAGCGATTTTTTTTTTAAGCATGGTATATTGATTGCCTTGGGCTTACTTTCAACCTTCCTATGTATGTTGAACTCACTAGTATTGTTTACCACAGTTTTAGGAGTTCAATATTCACTTAGGATCAACATTTCAGCCAGCAATTCAATCACCAAAACTCAAATTCACAATAGACACAATCATAAAGAAACCTAAAAGTTTAAGAAAAGGTACACAATCAAAGACTCTCTAAGAATTTTGCATGAACATGTTAAGGACTAATTAACATGAAAGATTTGACTCAAATCAAATAATAGGCTAAAATAATTTCATACACTCATGAACAAATGAGTTAGACAAAGAAACAAGAAAATAAAATTCAGCACAACATAAGAAATCTTATGTGACAAGTTTGATGACTAGACATGACTTCTATGACAAAACTACAACAGGTGAACAAGTCACTCTAGATTTTTGAGGTTTTCTTCTACTTTTATATTTTTTTAAGAATTTTATGATTTAGGTTTCAGCCACAAAAAATAACAAGACAAAACTCAAAGGAACCTAAACTCAACACAATTCATGGTTCAAGAACAAGAACAAGAAATTTGAACCATAGAAAATCAAATGTAGCTTCTATAGCAAGTTTAATCAATGGAAACTCTAAAGAATCAAGTTAACAACATTTAGCACAAGACATATGAGGAGATACATGGAGAAAAAATGAAGAAACAACAATGGAAGAGAAGGTAAAGCAAAAAAAATTAATGGAGATTTAAGGAGCACCTACTTGAAGCTCTTGTGCTCTGATTACCACTTGATGGAAGCTTGCTTGTGGGGCTTCTATGGAGGCTGGATCTTTGAGCTTCAATGAGGTCCTTTAATGGTGATTTTCCACCATGGAGATGCAGCGGAAGACAAAGGAGAAGAGGTGAGAGGAGGCGCCATCCACTAGGGAATAAGCCATGGAAGAAGGAGCTTCACCACTAAGATAAGCCTTGGATAAGAAGCTTGAAAGGATGCTTCAATGGAGGAAAAGAAAGAGGGAGAGAAAGAGAGAGGGGGGAGCACGAAATTGAAGGAATAAAAGAGGTATAGAAGTGGAACTTTGAAGTATGTCTCACAAGACTCTCATTCATCAAAGTTACAACAAGTGTTACACATGCTTCTATTTATAGACTAGGTAGCTTCCTTGAGAAGCTTTCTTGAGAAAACTTCCTTGAGAAGCTTCTTTGAGAAAACTTCCTTGAGAAGCTAGAGCTTAGCTACACACACCCCTCTCATAACTAAGCTCACCTCCTTGAGAAGCTTCCTTAAGAAGATTCCTAAAGAAGCTAGAGCTTAGCTACACATACCTCTCTAATAGCTAAGCTCACCTCCTTGAGATGAGAAGCTAGAGCTTAGCTACACACCCCCTATAATAGCTAAGCTCACCCCCATGACAAAAAACATGAAAATAACAAAAAAAGTCCTTATTACAAAGACAACTCAAAATGCCCCGAATTACAAGGCTAAAACCCTATACTACTAGAATGGCCAAAATACAAGGCCTAGACGAAGGAAAAACCTATTCTAATATTTACAAAGATAAGCGGGCTCATACTTAGCCCATGGGCTCAAAATCTACCCTAAGGCTCATGAGAACCCTAGGGTCTTTCCTTGGATCTCTAGCCCAATCTACTTGGAGTCTTCTAGCCAATGCCCTTGCGGGGTAGGATTGCATCAAACAAGCCCCTCATCTGCTCTCTAGATTCACAAAACTATCTTAAAATCACAATGAGAAAGTAACAAACCCACCTTGCTGAAGTCGCCAATAAAATCATCCTTCTTGTTCTCAAGGGCATCTAACTCCGACTATAGCGTGTTCACAAACTAAACCACACAAGTAATGAAGTTATTAGTACTCTAGAATCACAACTAAAAATGAAAATACTAAGCAAAATATATCATAAGGACAGAAAAACCTGATTAGTTCGATCCTCAGCGATGACATCATCAAATCTTGCATCCTCGGCATCTGTAGATGATTTAGAATACAAGGAGATTGTCAAGCAGAAGAAATGTTATATGATTTCGGTAGAAAACTTAGTTTTCAACTTTGAAGTCACATCATATGTAAAAAATGACCACACATAAAATCTAGGTGAGTGGCCCCACTATCTCTCTAACCCCACTCTTGACTACAAAAAAAATGATACTCTCCCCCTTTATCTCTCTGACCCCACTCTTGGCTCTCTCTTCTCTCCATGCTCTTTCCCCAGTCCATTCCTTACTAATTTTCATTTTATTTTATGCTTTATAATAACTTTTTTTTAAAAAGGTCAAAACACGCACATAGGCTAATATCTATGGCAACAATATTGTTTTAGTGAACTCACTACTTAATTAATCAAAGCTTCCAATTACCTTCACCATCAACCAGTCGTAGTTCCATGGAATGAAATGGTATTAAAGCAGGACGTTGGGGACAGGAGTAGAGAAATTTAGTTTGATCACACATTATTATGGCTAGCATGCAGGTTTAAGGTTAGACATGCTATAACTTGTTTATCTAGAACTAAAGAAATTAAATAAGTGTACACTAGGAAGAAAATGAGGCAAGATCAAAACAACTAATTAGTGAAGTATTCTTAATTCACTAAATTTCCCATGGTAGTATTTTTTTTTCCAATATACATATATAATCAAGTTACTTGTGAGGAAGTAACAACCATGATTCTCATATCTATTGCAAGCCCGTATAGGTGTTCTTCTACATCAACACTAGTTGCACTGCCTACATTAATTTTTGTTAGGATATGAAACAAGATTAACAATGAAAAAGAAGCAACAATTTCTCTAAAAATGAATTGAAGACTTTCTAAGGGGCATGTTGTATGAAACAAAAATGTTTAAGAAATTAAAAAAATTCTATCTGAATTTCCAAGAGATTATATTTACATATCATCCCCAATCTTTGTTGTTCTCCAAGAGAAAGAATGTCTTCCCATTTTAAATTTGCATCCCAGTTTCTTTCCTCCCTTTCTAGAAGATAATCTACTCCGTTGTCCTCCACCGAGTGCACCGGATTATGATCGTGTTTGTGTTCAAAATCCATATCCATGACTAAAAAAGCACAAGATGAACAAAATATGTATATAAAAACTATTCATGAAAGATTGGTTCTCAATATAGAATCACTCACTTCTGCCATATAAAATTGTAAAATTGTATTTAAGTAACCAATGACTTATCAAATTAATTAGACGGCATGTGCTAAAGATCTAGCCAAATAAATGTTTAAAAAAATCAAAATCCAGAGAGTAATATAACTAAAGTCTCTAGGACAAATACATTGTATCTCAACAATTATGATAAGCATCAGAGATTAGAAACAAGTCATTGAATCCCCCTGCCAATAATAAGAGTACCAACCTCTCCATATACAAATAATGCACGAAAATGTAATTATAGTAATACATTTAATCAATAATCAGTAAAATGATTTAGCTTGGTGGATTATTATAAGATGTACTCGCTTACCATCAGTGTAAACCAGGAGAAAAAGCACTGTGATGAACCAGATTGGAGTGCTAAAAAATTAGAAAAAGAGCAGTTAATTATTCTATAATTTTATAAAGACATGTGTGACATGTTATTTTAATTTTTTTTTATCAGAGTGTGACAATTCATCTAGGAGGAAGACTAGTCAATCTTGCATGTCATGGAGCTCATCTACTTTAACAACATAAGTACTATATTTTATTAACAAGCTTATAAAGTGAAGATGTCCCGTGAAAATTAAAATACAATAAGTAACAAACAA
This sequence comes from Glycine max, assembly GCF_000004515.6. Lineage (NCBI taxonomy): Eukaryota > Viridiplantae > Streptophyta > Magnoliopsida > Fabales > Fabaceae > Glycine > Glycine max. The sequence continues at coordinate 42,259,473 of NC_038254.2, read as the reverse complement.
AATTACCTTCTATGAAGATGGCATTCGATCAGGTTCATTTCACCAATTAGAGTCACGAAAGAAATGTACACACGCACATTTAAAAACTATTTAGCAGTAATAGTTGAAGCAGTAGTGAGTAGTCTACTATTACTACCTGATCATAAATCGTGTTGATCTCGGATCCCCCTATCTTCCTACTTTGCCATGTAGCTAGAGAAAAGATTATTACAAGTTGAGTAACAAAATGAGAGAAAAAATGTACTAGGGATAATAAAATAATAATAATAATAATAATAATATATTTTTAATAAAAATGTACCAGGGATAATAATAAATTAATAATGATATATATTGTTTTATATATTATTATTAATAATAAATAAAACTATTCCTTGCATATGGATAGCCAAATCTGTCAAGGAAATTGTTTTAATAATCCAAGGGGAATAATACAGCTAAACAAATTTAGCTGAATTCATGTTGCAAAGGATATAAAACTTTCAAGTTAAAAGCATGTAATTATGATTAAAATGAACATAATTTCATTTCTCAAGAGGCACATACCCATTAAAGTTGTCTTAGCCAGTAAGGCCATTACAAATGGCCAAGACATCCATGTAGTAAAGAAATTTTCATCAAATTCAAACTGTGCTTACAAATGGTGGTGTCATATATTTGATTTTAGTGGCAATCCAACCACACCATCTACAGTATATTCGAATTTCCTCATTAAAAATAGTGTCATGCTTGCACTACGAGGCTGGATTTTCTTCATTTAGTCTTGCTTCATTTGTTCCAATATTATCAACCTGCAGATTATAACATACAAGGTTGGTTAATGATTTCTCCACTCATATAAAATAATACTATATATCTAGATATAGCAAACACAATGGTGAAGAGGCAAAACAAAAGAATCAGTAGAAGCATGTTGTTTCAAAACAATAGAAAGGGTCAATATATATAAATTAATTTTTTTTAAAAATACAACTTACCTTTAACAATTTGTATAATTTTTTTTCCTCTGTTGTCATCCTTTCATACTATTTCTTCTTCTTAAATCTAAAGAACATATATATATGTGCCAGATTCAACTGCTCCAAACACACCGCATTAGGCAAAGGCCCCAGCAATTGGTTAAAAGCTCTCATTGAACACTATCAAGTTCTGCAGCAACCCTATCTCCGCAAGGAAGCACGACCTGAACGCGTTGTTCATCAAAATAATCTCATTCAGCCTCTTCATGTTGCCGATTCCCGCCGATTCCCATCCGTGGAAGCGATTGTTTGCCAGCACAATCATCGACACCAGCGAGTTTTTGAATTTTACGATAAGTCGAAGACGAAGCGATTGTCATTGATGAAAATCATGTCCAAGTCCTTGTTGAAGAGCTCATTTGGAACCTTTGAATTTGTTGAATCTTAGATCTAGAAACTTGAGCTGTGACAAACACAACACCACATCGAGGAACTTCTCGACGAAGCAGTTGTTGCTGAGATCTAACTCGAATAGGAGTTTCAGTTTGTCAAACTTGTGTGGCACAGTGCCGCAGAAGCGGTTAGTGTTGATGTGGAGAAGCACGAGTTCAGTAAGTAAACTTGGCTCCTTCGATAGGTATCTGGCAATGTCACCATGGTTGAGGTTGATTCTGACGACGGATGAGGGATCTATGATTTTCTTCCTCATCTCACATGAGGCATCTGAGGAAACCAAATGCCTCAACACAACCAAATGTGGAACGCCAAACACACTCAAGACTTTAAGTGTAGTCATCGTGGAAAGTTGATTTCCTTCGATCGTTGGTATAGATCTAAGAAGAATGCAACATAAAGGACGGATAAGGGTGAGTGTGGTTTGTTTCTAGGGATTTTGAAACTGTGTGAGGAGTGAAGGAGCGTATGAGTGTGAGAAGAAAAAGAGAGAGAGTGAACGTTCAAAGAAGTCGAGGTGACAAAGTGAGTGTGCTGCCCGATAAGAAAGAGAAAGCAAAAAGGTCTGCACTGCCTAATACGAAAGAACGAGAAAGCGATAAAAAGTGTAAACATTCAAAGATGGTTTTTACAAAACCGCCTTTGTACAAAATTCAATTACGACGGTTTTTAGAAAAACTGTCCTTAAACTCATAATTTTAATATGGTTATTTAAAAACCGCCTTCGTTATTAATGTACTTAATTACAATACTGCCACTGGATTATTTTCAAAGACAATCTATGGCCGACCGTCGTTATTAGCGTGTTGTAATAAAAAATTATTTCATGCTGCTTATCCATATTGACCTATGTCATTAAGTGTATTGATGTGATGGTCATTAGGATCTAGTCACATTTTTTGTAGTGACGAAAGTCGTAGTGATTCCATTATTGATATATGAGATTGACCATGTTATTAAGGTGGAAGTCTAAAGGTAAATAGTGTATGGATGCACGCCTAAGGATTTTTTATATAATTGTTACAATATATGGCCTAAGTGGAAGATTGTTAGAATTTTCTATTCCAATAATTAATGTGGGCTAATATTATAAGAAAATTATATTAGCTATTTATCATTAATAGATTTTTATTTTATGTGGTCAAATTAAATGTGTCAGTTAGACAATTAAATAAGATGATATGGACTTAAATGAGTAGATGCCAGTGTTGGTCCATTAGGGGATAATAAAAACCTTATTAGGTTAACAAGCTATAAGAAGTCTATGATCCCTAATATACCGAGTCATCTCACATAGATTCTCTTCTTCCCATCTGAAGAGTTATGAAGGTCCTATTATGGAACAAAGAGGTTTCGATTGAGGAAAAATCATAATGCCATTGTTCGTGATCGTGATGGATAGTCCCAAAGATCTTATAACAAATGTTAAAGAATGCTTAGATCAAGAACCAACTATGGATCCAGGTATTTTATCTAATCCTTAATAATCAAACATGTTATAGATCCTAGGGTTTTTGGTGAATTGTCCTAGATTATAGACCTATGAATTTTTAGCTTCCGTATAAAGAATAAAGATTAAAGATATTCTAACACCAGAGACTCCAAACAATTGAGAACCAAAGGGCTCTCCACCTCTCTGTTGTATCTCGCCAAATAAATCCAGGACAAAATTGTTTAAAGTGCTCTTTTGGATGGCAGTGCTATATCGATTGAATACCAATCCACTTGAGACTTCTATACCAAATAGCTTGTGCAATAGGACAACCAAACAACATGTGATCTATTGTTTCCTCTTCTCCGAGACACATCGGGCAAGATACACCACCATTTGGTAAATCAACCCCACTGTTGTGTAAGTTGCACTATGTTGGAATTCTGTCAATGATTACCCTCCATGCCATAAATAAAATAGACGATGGAATTGATGTTTGCCACAAGATCTTGAAAATGGGATCGGGATCTTCCACCTCAGTATAGCTCTTCAGGACCCTATACGCACTCTTTACAGAAAAATTTCCAAAAAATCACACGTAAGCCAAACAAATGAGTCTTTGTCATGTTGGTTCAGCACCACCTAGTTCAAGTCTGAAAAAAATGTCTCCAACATAGGTCTCTCCCATTCAAACCACTCCCTCCTCCAAGACAGATCCCACCTCCAAATCCTATTATCCCATCTCCACCAATGCTTGGTTATCAATCCATTTATGATGCTAGAGACTCACACATTTTCCATCTCCCACCTTCCAAGATGTGTTACATTCGAACTAGCCCCCCCCCCCCCCCCCCATGAAAGCACATTGTTTTTCATCAACGATCTTCCCAATGACTTTCTAGCCTTCTAGCCATCACTTTCGCAATCACCTTATAAATGCATCCTATGAGTGATATGGGTTTGTACTCTCCTAACTCTTAAGGGTTATCCCTCTTCGGAATAAGAGTAATGAAAAATGCATTTTTCCCCTTTGGCAATTTTCCAAAAGTATGGGATTCCACCACTAACTTGACAAAATCATCCTTCAAGGCATTTCAAAACTATGTAATGAAGTTAAAATTATACATATCCAATTCAGGGCTCTTCCCTCCATTATAATCTCACACTACCTCCTTTACCTCCAACTCATCAAAAGACTCATCCAACAAGGCAAGATCTTTTGATTCTAAAGAATTGAAATGCACCCCATCCAAAGTTGGTCTATTCAAATCTTCTTCTAAAAATCTTGATTGGAAAAAGTTCTTTACCTCCTCCTTCACTAGAGTAAGATCATCTTCCCACCTTCCTCCAATAGATAGGTCCTTCATTACATTTACCCTTCTTCTCCCTCTGACTAAAGAATGGAAGAACCTAGAGTTTTGGTCCCATTCTTTTAGCCATCTAGATATAGATTGTTGGTGTAGAAGCGAGTCAAGTCTAGTGCTAATTGTCAAATATTCCTCCAAAAGCTTCTTCCTCTGTAGTATTTCCTCATCACTTAGCACGCCCACTTCGTCCTTCACATCCAAAGCGTTCATCTTATCAATGATCTCTTTACTTTGGACATGTAAATTCCCAAAGCACTCCTTATTCCCAAATGCTTCTTCTACAAAGGAATGGAATTTTGGATCATCTTAGGTAATTTCACTCAAAACATTGACATTCATTGTCCTTTTTTTTTTTGCTAAACTTTCTACTACGTTGCTTGCTATTAAAATCACATTTTCTAAGGGTTGGGACAAGTTTTGGCTTAAATGTGATTCAAAGCTGGTGGTTGATACTTTGAAGCTCTCTAATAGATGAAGGAATGAATAACTTAAGCTAGCATGACAAAACAAATCCAATTCAAAGTCTCACATTTTTAGAGGGGGGCAACTCATGTGCAAACAAATTGACTAATTTTGGTGTACAACAAAAATCATTTTTTTAATGGTACATTGTTCCTCCTTTTTGTTTAGAGGAATTTTTTAGAGATATATTAGGTCTCCCTAACTATAGCTTTGGTTAGATCTTTGCTCATGGGTTTTGGTTCGGTCTCTCCATTATTTCTTTTTATATTTTCTTCTATTTTCCATATAATCTTGGTGTGTTGCAGATAATTGGTAAGGTTTGAGGTGCTAACATAGTTGGGATCTTCCTCCCCTATTGTGATGCCTTTGCATACCTTTTCAAAAAAGAGAATGAGCTTTTAGAAAAGCAAGTCCATTCTCACTAGGGTCTACCTAAGGGTAAGGATTGTGTAAGGTCTTGGGTTTAAATCTCATTTTTTCCATTGCATTCACACAAAAGCAAAATATACAAGCTAATCCAACTAGTTTTTGTGAAACTAGCTAAGGCAAAAATTTTTCCTAACAACCTCATTTTGAATCTTGTCATTCCTATGTGCATATGTTTTTTTTTTTACTTTTCTTTACAAAGTGCCAGTTGGATCAGGCTGAGAATCTAGAAGGGGAGGTTGAATAGATTCTTAAAAAATCTTTATCAATTTGTTCTTAGCACCGATTACAAACACCCCTTTAAATCAATCAAAGTTTCTTTAAAAGATCTTTAGAAAACATAAACTATTATGATGGCCATTAAAATCAATTTCACTCCCAAGATAATTACAAAACTTAGAATTATAGAGAATAAGAGAATCACACAAGAGTTTATATTGGTTTAGTCAAATTCATACCTACATCCAATTGTTCTAAGTCCTTTTAGAACTTCCACTACATAAAGAACATAAGTACAAACACTATGCACACACAATTCTCTAATAGAAATCAAATTATTTTTTCTTGAACCCTACAAGAAAAGATCTAGAATTGAAACCCTATCAATTCTTTAACATCTTTGGTAACCCTAACCAAAGACCACAATCTAAAAGAATAAAAGATATAAAGGATTGAATACAATTGAAATATGTAGATCTTTAATCTTCAATATTTCTTCACAAGTTTATCAATTCATGATTGTAAAATGAGTGATTCTTTGATCAACATAAATCTTTAGACCAATTGTGGTGTTATTCTTTTAGAACACTATCTTGAAATGTTTTTTCTCAAAATTTGAACGAATCAAGAGTCTTTTCAAAAGAAAACACATAGGGGTATTTATAAATGTTGATAGTTAAAAGAGATCTAATCGATTATAAAACCAGGTAATCAATTAATTTGTCAAAAATTCCCTTTGTTCGGCATTTCAAGAAACTAGTTAATCAATTATCAAAAAGGATAATCGATTAATTTGTTTTAGTCTGAGAATATATGTTTCTTTTGTGGTAATCTATTATAGAATCACACAAAGAGATTCTCTTTGTTTCCACTATAAGTTGCAAATCCTTCATTCTTTTGAAATTGGTTGGGCACTCGATTACCAAATAAGGCAATAAATTAATTTGATGTTGGTAGCCAAATTTCAAGTAGAAGTAAGTTCTTAGGAAACATAGAGAATAAGAATACTTCATCTTTTTCATGTTTGATCAATCACTAAGCCTGAAAAAAAAATTAAGACTATATCACATACATGCCTAGTCTAAACCATTCAATACAAATGTCTCATCTATTAAACATGTTAGGCATTGTAAAATTATCAAACCAAAACTAAAAACTAAGGGCTTCAAGCTTTGATGTAATAGTGCCTACACTAAAACTATCTAAAAACTACTCTAATTGTCTGCACAACTCATCTCAAACATTCTCCCTCTTCATTGCTCGCTCTCCCTCATTTGCTCAAATCAAATTCTTGATGTTTTATATAGGTAATAAAATTCATTGACCTCTATCTTTTGTGATGTTCTATATAGATATCACACTCCAAATTTTAGATTTAACAATCAATTGAAAGATTTGCAAAAAGTATTTAATCATATACAATATTTTTTAGTAAAAAATGTCATATAAAGAACAATTAATTAGGGTTTGAAAGAAAAGGTGACATCTTATGTGATATTATTAAGTAACAAAAAGGTCGTAATTGCAACAACAATGTTGCATAACTTCATTTGAATTAATATGCAGTGTTGGTGATGGGAATTTTAACAAATATGATAACATTTTAGAATATGTGTGTGTGATTGCAAAAAAGAAAGGAATAAATGCAAAAGAAATGAGTTTATATTTTTTTTCTATTTAAATAACATATATCCTTCACTAGAAATAATTTATTCATGTTAAGTAAGACTACTATGGACAATAATGCTCTCCTTCCAAGTATTTAACATCCAGTGTGGGCAACAAAATTCTTGCTCTATGTATTTAATATAATTACAAACTTAGGACTCGAACCTAAAACCTCTAGTTAAACTAGAATAATCTCATGTTAGTGGATCCATTGCTCGATGGTAAATGAATTCAAATAATTTTAAATTAGTACATTGTGCTTATATATGGATCGCGTTTGAAATAGAAAACAATTACATTAATAAATAATAGAAATTGATGAGTTATTAATTAGTTACTTAGCGGTTTATGTATTAGTTGTTAATTACTGGCTAATTAAACACTTTTTAATGTAATTTGATATTATTGAATTTTTTTAAAATAAAATTTTTTGTTTCTTTAAAAATTTATTGAATATCACGTCAAATTGGACGGGATAACTAGCTTTAAATAAAATTAGAACTTAATAACTTATTTAATTAAACAACTTTTAACTTAAAATGATCTTTTAAGGGAAAAAGATGAAAGTTGACAAACATTTTTTAATTTTTTTAAAGTTTTTATTTTAGCTTTAATTTAAAAATATGTTTTAAGCTAGGAAAGAAACTCAGGCCAAATATACTCTTATATAATGTTATTTTTTTCCTATCAAAATACTTCATGTCGTGTTTGAGCCTGTAATTGTTAACTTATCATTTTCTACTTTTATCCTCACTTTCTTAAATTGTTGATATACCCTGCTCACTTTCTTAGAATTGTTGATATACCCTGCTTAGAATTTTTTTAACACCATCTCTCTCTATATATATATAAAACCTCAGCAGCTCTCTCAATCCCATTAAGTATCAATTCTTTATAAAATACAATCATCAAAATTATAATCTAAATCCATTCACATTATCTAATTTTATTTAATAAAAATATTTTATATGAGAAAAAATTATAAATTTAGTATTCTAATTTCTAAATGATAAATATAAAAAATAATAATTAAAATATCTTTGGTATACTATTTCATTTCTTGTTGAGCTCTTTAGCCACTTCCTATTTTATCTGTTACCTCTACATTTTCACGCGCGCGACATTAGAAAAAAAACAAATCTAAATTACACTAACCTTACAAATATTGTAAGTAAATTTATCTAAACTCTTTTTTTTTTTTTTTTGAGTTATCTACACTCTCCTTAAACTCAAATATATATATTCATTTTTAAAATGTTCCCTTGTGGGCTCAATCAACTAAGAAAAATTGTAACTCCTTTCCCAAAGGAAACTTCCTAGCCTTCATTCCATTTTAAGCCAGTAGCTCAAATCGTACACAAGTTTCATTACAATTACAATTCAAGTGTTCAATCACTGACAATTCCTATCTATCCTCTTCTTCAACATTCTCATTCCACTCTCCCATTACTCAACATTCATATTTCAAGTTCATTAAAATCCTCTAGAAGTTCCTACTTTATTCCGTAAGAATGAAAGATAGTAATATAATACAACACTCAAGCACATTGTTTTCCCAATAGCTAGATCCCCTTGATACTCCGTATTCTACTTATAAGATAATAATTGGAATTTATTGTATAAAAATTAAAAACTTAATATTTATAGAAATTAAAAATAAAATGAAAATCAAACCAAATTTGTCGCATCGGGCTCACGGTGACTCAGGTGCGAGTCACCGTCTCCGGTTTTGGTGGTGGTGACGGCGATGGTAGCACGACAAATCGGGCAATTGGAGTGGTTGCTGAGCCACAAGTCAATGCAAGAAGCGTGGAACGAGTGTTTGCACGCGCTCAGCTGCCGGACTTCTTCGCCGTTGGCGAACACCGACAAACACACCGGGCACTCGCCGCCGATTTCCTTCGCGTGCGCCTCCTTCCGGTACTTCACTTCGGTGTCGGCGACGGCGGCGATTTCGAATTCCTGGTGGTGGGACACCTCCGACGCTACGGAGGGCTCGCCGTAGGAGGGTTCCCGGCGGCGGCGGCGCGACGGGCAGCCGAAGGCGAAGATGAAAGTGTAAATTAGGGCCGGGATGGTGACGACGGCGAGGAGCGCGAGGAGGAATTCGAGAGGGGAGAGATCGACGGAGCTGGGAGGTCCGGCGAACGGCGGCGGCGGCGGGAAGGGTAGGAAGGTGCTCGGGAAGACGGAGTTTGGAGCTCCGTCGAAGGACGGTGGGATGGGGATGACGTTTATTTGAGTGGCGGGGCGCGGCGGCGGAACAGCGAGGACGGTGGGTGAGTTTTGCATTGTGACAGAGAAAGAGGGTGAAGGGATTATAATTATTAATAATATTAATATTAATAATGTCATGTGTGTGTGGTTTTGTTTGGGAACTTTTTTCAATTTTTGACTTTTTTTTTTCTCGGCTTGTTTTTTTTTGGTTGGTTTTATTTATTTACTGGGGGAAAAGGTGGTTGAAATGGTTGTTAGGAGGAGAATGGAAAGGATTGCGGGGAGAAGGGGTTCTGCTGTGAATTCTTGGAAGCAATAATTGGTTTGGGTGAGTGAGAGTGATGAGGATTGGAATGGAGAAAATTTTGGTTGAATAATATCAGGACAAAGAAGTCATAGCTGGACCCTTTTGTTGTTACACACACTGGTTAGTTTGTTTCTCTCTTTCTTTTTCTTTTTTTTATTGACCTAGTTTTCTTTTTTTAATTTCTCGCTATTTTGTTTTTCTCAGCAGAAAGTATGTTTGGTTGTAAAAAGAAAAACACAAAAAGTAAAAGAAAGAAAGTGGTTTCGACATTCACAAAAAAATAAGGATGGAAAGAAAAAACGTGGTGAGCCTCACACTATAATTATTTTCTTTTCGATTTGGAAAGAAAGGAAGAGAAAATGTGAATTTTAATTAAAATAAAAAATACCCTTGAGTTGTAAAATATTATTAATTTTTTATTTATTTTATTTAATTAGTAAAATTGTTTTTTAAATTTATTGTCATTCTTTTAATTTATGTTTGAATTAAAAAATAGATACATAATTTCTCTAAATTTTTCTCACTCAATTACATGAAAAATTTGTACTCAAACTTCTTTATTTTTATTATTTAAAGATAAAAGATATTGATAATAATTAATTTAATTATTAAGAATTTTAAATTAGGATATATATATATATATATATATATATATATATATATATATATATATATATATATATACACGTATCATAATTACCTTAATTATTATTTATTATTATATTATGAATTAAAAATAGATAAAAAATTATCTTAATAGACATTTGTTTTACATAATCTTGTTAGATTTTTCAGGAGGAATATAGAGATGAGAATATTTATTTTTAATCTTCTTATTTAACTTTATTTATTTAATTAATATTTTTATTTTAAAATTAAAATAAATTTAAAAATATTTCCAAAAATTAGAAATATGTATCAAACATTTTGATAAGAATAATATTTCTAATAATAACATTCAGGAATATAATCACACCCGTAAAATAAATGTTCCCTTAAAATTTATATGTGTTGATAATAACTAATTTAATTATTAAGAATTTCAAATTAAAATATATATACTTATCATAATTATCTTAATTACTATACTTATATAATTTTATAAATTTAAAAGTAGATAAAAAAATTTCTCTGAAAATTTCTCGCTCAAATCTATGAGAACTCCCTCTAATATTTATTTACTTTTTTTAATATAAAGATGATGATTTACTTGTTCTAATTATCCTAATGATTATCTTTATATAGTTTTATGAATTAAAAAATAGATACAAAATTTCTCTAAAATTTTCCCGCTCAATTACATAAAAATTTCCCATTTAAACTTTTTTACTTTTATTATTGTAAAGATAAAGATATTAATAATAATTAATGTAATTATTCATAATTTCAAATACTTATCATAATTATGTTGATAATAATTTAAAAATGTATAAAAATTTTCTCTAAAATTTTATATTTGACGATAATAATTAATTTAATTATTCAAAATTTTAAATCAAAATATATATAAAGTTATATCTTTCCATTTAATATTAAATTTAAAATTCAAATGGACAATAAAATGGAAATATATAACAAAATATGTGACAAATTACAGACTGTTGAAGATAAATAGACTATTTTATCTAAATTTATCGTAATTATGAAGTTGGTAAAAAAAAACCCTTAATTACCTAAATAATCTAATTATCTTTATTTTGAGCGGAAACAGAAGTAAACTGGATAGAAAAATTAATGTGAAAAAAAATTGGGCGCAATTGTGAAAAAAAGGAGAGGAAAAATTTCAAACGTGAGATTTGTTTACTCAATTAGACAAAAATAAAACAAATATTCCCTAGTAGTCATGTTCAAAAGTTATTTACACAAGTAACCACTTTACCATTCAGAGAATTGCTTGAGGCAACCAACCATTTTCATAAATGTCGTATGTTATTTTTGGTTATAAATAGCAGGAGGAGTTTAATTTTTGTAGTGCCATTTTTTTTTTCACAAAATCTTCGTCACTTAGTGTAAGTTATTTCTGTTATGGTCAGTTTTAAAGCGTATTTGATCTCTGGTAGTGTACGTGCGTTGCTCAAGAGTATACGGTGAATTTTGATCGGTTTTTGTTGCTAGAGAAGAAAAAGTACGCGAAAAAAATGGCATGCACATATGGATTGACAATCCGTATGACCCATACGAATTGACAATCCGTATGACCGATTGTCAATCCGTATGTGCATATGGATTTATTTGTTTTTTATTTTATTTATTAGATTGTAATTGTTAATTTAATTATTATTAATTTTGAAATATTTTTTGTACTAGTTTTAGTAATTTTAGAAATTTTGATTTGGTGATATTATTTTTGATAGTGATATAAAAAAATGTATCAAGTAATTAGAATGGTGAAAAAAGAAATACTAATGATTAATAATTAACTAACATTAGATTGCTTAAAAATTAATATACTAATGATTAATAATTAAACAAATTTATATGACAATGATTATGTATTTACATGTTTAATTGAATTATGTATTTTATTGAATGATTGTATTTATTAGATTTATATGATATTTTAATGAAAAAGTACAGTAAAATATTTTTTTTTGTAAACAACTATATTTGTGTCAATAACAAATGAGGTGATTGTATAATCTGTTGATATTGAATTGAATATGTTAAATGTTTTATTAAGATGGATGAATACCAGTGGATGTATGATAATATGATGTCTGAAAAAGTTGATATGAATGTTGAAAATGAGGAAGATGCTGACGTTAAAGTAGAACACATTGATTGCTCTTATGCCTTTAATACTTCTCAGGTATTTGTGTAATTTGTTGTTGGTACAGTAATTATATTACACAAATGTTTACTGATGTCAGACCTTATTTGAATTGTGTTATAGTTGTTTACTAGTTGTGATAAAGTTTTACAATGGACTCGATCGTTGTCTCATGACATTGGATTTGTTGTCGTTATAATAAGGTCAGACACCAATACTAGTATTCGAGGAAGAAACTCATTTCTATGGATAGCTTGCAAAAGGAGTGGTGAGTATAGGCCTGAGAAACATAATTTGGTAAGAACATGCACTGGTAGTAGAAAATGTGGATGTCCGTTTAAGTTGCATGCGAAGCCAGTTTCGAGAGGAGAATGATGGATAGTGAAGTTAATTTGTGGGGTTCACAATCACGAAATGGTAAAGTCATTCGTTGGGCATCCATATACGGGTCGACTGACAAAGGATGAGAAGACTGTTGTTGCTTATATGACGAAGTCCATGGTGAAGCCAAGAAAAATTCTGTTGACATTGAAGGAGCACAATGACAACAATTATACAACAATCAAACAAATTTACAATGTCAGACATGCTTACCGTTCTTCCATAAGAGGGAGTAACACCGAAATACAACAACTGATGATGTTGCTTGATTGGGATCAATATATTCACTAGCATAGGCTGAAGGATGATAATGTTGTACGTGACTTGTTCTGGAGTCATCCTGATGCAATAAAGTTAACCAATTCTTGTAATTTGTTTTTTTTATCAACAGTACCTACAAAACAAATAGGTACAAACTGTCGTTGCTTGATATTGTTGGTGTTACACCAACAGGAATGACATTCTCTGCTACTTTTGCTTACTTGGAAGGAGAACGTCTTAATAATGTTGTTTGGGCTCTATAACGGTTTCGGGGTCTTTTCATGAGAGTTGATGCACTCCCCAAGGTTATTGTCACCGACATGGATTTGTCTTTGATGAATGTAGTGAAAACTATATTCCCGGATGCTACGAACTTGTTGTGTCAGTTCCACATTGACAAGAATGTGAAGGCAAAGTGCAAAACCCTGATTGCTCAAAAGAATGCATGGGATTATGTGATGGAGGCTTGGGAGAGTTTGGTTGACTATCCATGTGAGAGTTCTTTTGATGAGTATCTTAAAAACTTTGAAATGGCTTGCTCTCCGTGGCCTATGTTTGTGGACTATGTGTGTCAAACATGGGTAATTCCGCACAAATAAAGATTTGTGAAAGCATGGACCAACAAAGTGATGCATCTAGGAAACACAACCACTAACAGGTATCATTATTGTTTTTTGTTTGTGTTCATTTGTTTAAGTGTTGGCTTAAATGAAAATGTTGCAGTTGTTTACATGTTGTTGTATATTTCATATGTAGGGTTGAGAGTGTTCATTGGTCACTAAAGAGACTCCTACAAAACTCTGTTGGTGACATATGCAGTGTTTGGGAAGCAATGAATAATATGATGATACTTCAACACACCCAGATTAAAGCATCTTTTTAGACAAGCACACACGTGGTTAGACATGTGTTTAAAGTAACCTTATGCAGGCAAAAACCCTTCACGTTGAGTGCGTAGCTTATGCAGGCAAAAAACCCTTCACATTGTGGATGTGTCATGAGGACTACTCACGGTCTTCCATGTGCATGTCAGTTGTTTAAATATGTTGTTAGCTCCATACCACTCAAGACAATCCACATTTTTTGGCGAAAACTTAGCTTTTTAGATCAAGGGTTATGTGAGACACAGGTGACCATAAGTGAGGAGATGGAAACCATATCGAAACGCTTTGAGCAGCTCGATGTTTATGGTAAAGTACATTTGAAGTCAAAGCTGCGAGAAATTGCTTATCCTGATATGAACTCCATGTGTCCTCCTCCAAAAAAGGTGAAGACCAAGGGTGCTCCAAAAAAACCGCCGACCAAACAACAAAAGTCAACAAAACGCGATTCGTCTTATTGGGAGTATGTTGATGTGTTACACTCTGTGCAAAATAGTAATTCGTCAGTGAAGCGTAGAGCATTATCATCTGAGGAACCAATACAGAGACGAAATATTCCAATGTTGGATCAATTTCATCTGTGCATCCAGGATTCTTTTGAAAACATTATTGATGTCAAAGCGGATGGTAATTGTAGTTATCGGGCAATAGTTGCGTTATTGGGAATAGGTGAAGAATCATGGTCATTGGTGTGCAACCATCTGCATAAAGAACTGACAAGCAGGTCCGAAGAGTATATCAGCCAGGTTGGTGGCATAGAGAGGTTTGAGTAATTAAAGTGTTCCCTATTTGTTGACGGATTATCTATGGTGCGTAAGTTTATTATTATGTCACTTTTTGTTAAAATAACATTTTAAGTAACCACTATTTGTTATCTGTTACATGTAGGTTACCATAGACAAGTGGATGAATATTACGAATATGGGATATGTTATTGCTTCACGATACAACGTGATTGTTGTTTCTCTTTCACGACAACAAAGTATGACATTTTTTCCTCTTAGAAGTCAGACGCCACCAGATTCTTCTGTGCATCGCGTAATATGCATTGGTCATGTGTATGTTAACATCATCATCGTTTTTCAATTGCATAGATTGAAAGCGAAATTGGTTACCTGCATCCGTGAATGGCCGCCAGTAGTAAATTTCATCCAAATATTGATCATCGGTTAGCTGAAGGGTATTGTGCATTCTGCTTTTTAGCATTCGAAAACCACAATCGTTAGGTACTTAAATGGGTATTGGAGTGGAATTTTGGAAATAAACACCAGTTTCATTGTGAATAATCGATCCATTCGGAAAAATAAAAGCTAATATGGAGTTCACAATCGTCTGACTACTTGTTTCTCCCAAAAATGCCATAGTTTGTTGTAAAATTTGGTTTGTCAAGTTGGTTTGGGAGAGAATGTGTGATTTTTTAGAGTGTTGGTGTGATATATATAGATGGTGTTCACTAAGACTGCTTGAATTTTTTTAAAAAAAAATAGACACGCGTAAATTTGTGTTTGTGTTGTCAAGTACAACAATGTCATGTCATGCTTTAAGTTGCATCAGACATGTATTGCTTGTATTAGAACTAAAACAACTGACTAGTCATTTCTACGTCAGTACGTACGTGTAGTATTGATTTTTTAAAAAATATGCATGCAATTGATAGTGTCTTGTTAAGTTTGACAACGATGTATCATACATGCGTAATTTATTTTTGTTGCACGAATTAATTTATTTCTTAACACAACATTAACGGCTAATTAACGATAAACGAATGGCAAAAATTATAACCAAATGTCACTGTCAATAAATAAATGTACCAAATAAATAAATTATCCAAAAAATTATAAATGACATATACATGGCAAAAATAAAACAACTTCAATGACCGTTCGTACGTCACCTATGCCTCGATCTGTGACCTACAGTTGGTTGGCCAATGTAGCTTTTTGCGATGCCCAAACATTCTTCAGCAACAGTATAGGCTTTTGTTCCTTCGGTCAGGATCCTCAGGTTCAGTGGCCTATCCAACTTATTAGCAATTGCTACAAAACCATCCTAGCAAGTAAAAAAAAAAAATAAACATAACAATTGTTTGTAATATAATACTAAAGAAAGCAACAAACACAAATACCAAAAAAAAAAATATTACCTCTGCATGTCGAACATGATGCACATCAACGTCTGCCTCATTAGGTGCCGCTGCTACCATCGGTTGCTAATACACATTTGCTTCAACAAATTCCTCATATTGCTGAACCGATGGAACTCTAGGAGGATCCCCTAGCTGTGTCAAACTCATGAATGGGTGCGAGATCATGTAAAACCAATCCATGTAATCTGGCGAACAGTGGCCAGACACTGCACATAATTGGCCTACAGGTGCAATATGCTCACCGAATTGCATCCATCTATCATCACTTTCTTCAACAGAGAGTGAAGACACAACAGGATGTGGCAGAATACTCTAGATGTAGCCAAATTGTCGTACAACCCTCTCCGGTCAGTGAATGACCGTCAAGGGGTCCCACTTGAGATGATCGAAAAATAATGAGATGACCTCAAATTCTCTAAATCAACGGTGATCACCGTACGGAATCCAGCACACCACGTCAGGGGTCAATCTATCCAAACGCCTGCGATACGTGGAAACGGGCAGTGCCTTGCCAGAGGTCCATCGACATGCACACGGTCTCCTTTCATCATAATCCTCGGCAGGAACATCAGAACCAACGGATGAAAAATGCTCGTAGATCCAACACTAAATATATTTTGCAAACATATTCATTAAAATACACGACAACATATAATATTCAACTTCAATGAAAAAAAAAATCGTAACATCTTAACTAACCTATAATAGAGTGATATATCCTGCAAGCTGCCTCGCCGTGCTCTTGGACGCGTCATTTAAATTATCATACATGTGCACAAGTGCAGTAGTGCCCCAAGCGTAACCCCCACTCTGCGTCAAGTCACGCAGTGCATCTAAAAATGCCACGTGCACGTGTGTGACACTCTTGTTAGTAAAGAGTGTGCATCCAAGCAGATGCAACAAATGCGCTCGCGCTGTTACAATCCAGTGACCTGCCTCGATCTTCATCTCATACACGTCACAAACCACGATAGTTGAACGTAAGAGCCATGACACAGAATCGTCTCAACTCTCGCCTCTGTAGCGCTGACCTCGAGTAATTCCACCAACATATTGACAGCGTCTTCGACATGAAGTAACTCGAAGCTATGGAATGCCCTACAGTAGGCAGATGTAGCAACAACGCGACGTCATCCAAGGTGATAGTCACCTCTCCGACGGGCAAATATAAATTGCTAGTTTCCTTATGCCAGCGTTCCACAAAAGCAAACATTAGTCCCCAATTGCCCGTATCTAGGGAACAGGCGATCAAAGGACTTAGTCCACTGGCCACCACAAGGCCTTCAATCTCTGGAGTAGGCCTCCCGAACTTAGCCATCTTCCTTCCATGGGAAGATAGCTTCAGCTCAGGACGTTCCTGCAAACAATAATATCGATCATGTAAAAAAATTATTAACTAGTAAACTACATTCTTTATGTTTTTTAAAAATTACATTACATACCTCTCCATTCCAGACTCTCAAAGCAATGTGATTTTTGAAATCTCTGAGAATTGATGTGTCATAGGGTCCGCTTGGAAAACCCTTAACATCAATAGCAACTTCTTCAACAGGTGCTTCTAGCTACTCTTCGTTCAATTCCTTCGCGGCCGTAGGAGGGTCCTCGACAACATGCTCTTGCTGTCGTTGTCTATGGGCTGATGCAATAGGCCTTCATCGCTTGGGGGGCATCATCGTCACTCACGTCTCTCCTCCTCAAGACTTTTCATATTGCTCAACCTAAAGCTCGACCAAGACCTCTAGTTCTAACCATTATCTGCATCGTAATCTTTTTTTTAACTAACTAACATTTTAACATATCATATCTTAAATTTTATTTACAATTATAAATTAAAATTGTAATTTTTTTACAATTGCCTTTAAATCATTTTTTTTTACTAACTCTAACATCTTAAAATATTTTAATTTTTGTTTTCAATCATTCTCTAAAAATAACAATTTCAACTATTTTTTAAAATTAGATTTTCAATCTTTATTTTCACTAACAGACATTTTTAAATATTTTAATTATTGTTTTCAATAATTATCTAAAAATAATAACAATTTCTAAATTTTTAAAAATACGTATTTAATTTTTATTTGGACTAACTAACATTTTTAAATATTTTAATTATTGTTTTCAATCATTCTCTAAAAATAAATAACAATTTCTAAATTTTTAAAAATGCATATTCAATTTTTATTTTGACTAACTAATATTTTTAAATATTTTAATTTTTGTTTTCAATCATTCTCTAAAAATAACTAACTATTTCAAAATTTTAAAAAATAGTTTTTCAATATTTATTTTGACTAACTAAATTTTTTAAATATTTAATTATTGTTTTCAATCATTCTCTAAAAAAAACTAACAATATCTAAAAATTTTCAAAATAGGTTTTCAATCTTTATTTTCACTAACTAACAATTTCCAATTTTTTAAAAATATGTATTCATCTTTGTTAAAAACTAACTAACATTTTTTTTATATATTTTTCAATCGTTTTTTAAATTAAATACAAACTGTAAATTTTTTTATAATTTGCTTTCAATTATTTTTTTACTAACTAACATCTTAAAATATTTTCAATTTAGTTTTCACTATTTTCCTAAAAACTCATTGTCTAAAAATAACTAACAAATTAAGCAATAATTAAAATTCCCTTTCAATCATTCAAATTTTGTTTCAAATAATTTTTAATACGTAACTAAATTTTATAAATTTAACTTTAAATCAATTTTAAAAATATTTTGAACTAACTATCCAACTATATAGTTTTTCTAAATTTTCCACCTACACGGCTTTTCATCCTATCTATTTCAAACTAAATAACTATGTTCCCTACTACAAATGCTACTGGCAAATAATAAAATAACAATTCAAAAAAAATTACTAAACCATAACAAACAACAAATAAATCACAGAAAAAATTTACATTTCAACAAAATCAAATTTTCTTATAAACGCTTTCCAATTTTTTTAAAAAGGTATGGATTGACAATCTGGATAGATCATACGGATTGCCAATCAGTATGGGTTTGTAAAAAAAAAACCATGGCGGGGGAGAAAGAAAACGCAAAAGCAAGGGCATGGGAATGAAAACGAAGAAGCAGGCGCATGGGAGAACCAACAACCACAAAGGCGCACAACCAATGCAAACCAAAACATAATACAATACACAATAGCTAAGGAGAATGATTCACTAACCTCGAAGACGATCAAGAAGATAAAAAGGCACCAGCAGCAACAAGAAGAAAACCCACCAGCAGCAAGAAAAAGAAAAGGCAGCAGCAGCAACCACGGACCACCACAAAAATAGGAGGAAGAAGAAAAGGCACCGGAGAAAAGAAAGAAGAAGCACTTCATAAGAAGAAGCAGTTTGTCTGAAGAAGAAGAAGAAACGGCGCAGGAGAGGAAAATGAATAGTGACTTGTACGGACGAGTCACTACTGGCTTTTATAAGAAAGGGTGAATGATATTTTAACTCTTTCACCCACGTTACTGGGTGCCCCAACAAACTGGGTCCGACAGTACTAAATCTCACCTTATTTTTTAAAGTACTTTTTACACACCCCTTAAGAATTTGAGACTCATACAAGAATTCTAAAAGGTTTTTTTTTCTTTCATTTTTAAATCAATTTTTTTTTGTAAATAATACAAATAGAATAATGATAACTAATAATAAATTTAAATATTACATTTAAATAATTTAATTAATTAATATAATTGTTAAATATTAACATATGTAAAAAAATCAATTTTAAATATTTTCAAAGTATATATCTGAAAATTTTAATTTGTTGTATTTAATTATGAATATCTTGAATTATGTTTAAAGAATATATGTAATAATATTATTTTAAAAATATTTTAATAATTATGAAAATTAAAATTTATCCTAATAAAATGTAATAGATGGAGATGTTTTATTTACATTTTATTTATTGAATTTTCATTTTTTATAATAAATTAAATTTGTAGTTGTTGTAATGTCATGCGTGTTTAATGTCAATGTGCTTGTGTTTGTTATTTAATGAATTTATTTGTCCCTTTTTTTAGTAAACAAATTCTGAAAAACACAATAAAGCATATTAACTCACAGATAGAGGCAAAATTCAAGTTTAACAATATTTATCAAATTAATTATTATTTAAGTTAAATTACAATGTATCATTTATTAAAATATATTAGCGGTTATCAATAATTATTCTTACAATTTAGTTATATTATATGTTAACATTTAACAATTATAATAATTAATTAAATCATTTACATGTAATATTTAAATATGTTACTAATTATTATTATTCTATTCGTACTTTAGTTGGCAAATCTCATTTTTAGGTTAGTTAATGTAAAATTGTATGAAATTAATTATTAATTTTATTATTATAATAATGATTAAAGTTAGTCAGATAAAATTAATCATGTAAAATTATTAGTTGTGTTTGTTATTATTATTATAATGGTTAAGATGATAACTAAAATAAATTTGTACAAAACTAATTGTGTTTGTTGTTTTATGATAACATTTAAGTTTATTATCTTGTAAAAAAATAGTTTTAATTTTATGTGTAAAAAAATATTACTTATTAAAGATTAGAGATTTAAAAAAAATTAATCTCCTTTTATTAGATTTCTAGATTCTTCCCTAACATGAGACATGTTCTATCAGTCTTACTCAGCAACTGTATTATATATATATATATATATATATATATATATATATATATATATATATATATAACTTAATGATTTAGATAGAAGTATGTTACTTGATAGAACATTATGGCGGAAGTTGATCCATGTAGCCGACCCCACCTAGTGGGATAAGGCGTTGTTGTTATATATATATATATATATATATATATATATATATATATATATAATTGTTGAAATTAATTAATGTTGGTTGAAAATCACGAAGATATACAAAATACATATTTCCCACCCAACTTAGCCTCAGTCAACGTTTGTGTTAAGGATGCAATATTATAAAAGTTATTGAGGCTTTTTTTATGCTGGGAGAAGAAGATGTTAATGTGTTGGTGTTGGCAATAGAAAACGATATTGGGTACAAGAATTAATGTTGGGTAATTTTAAAAGTCTAAGATTGTTTTCATATTATTCTCTTTTGTATTTTTGTTGTTTTTGTTTTCGAAAATGGTGGCTAAATCCACGAGGAAGAGTTTGTAAATTGTTGGACCAATGAGGTACATATTGTTCTTTTTTGGGATGATAAATAAATTTGAATCTTAGTTTATAAAAAAATTTGACATAAAATATATCAAATATTTTCATTGTAAAGTAGTCACCACAACGATTTTAGGTAAAAAATAAATCAAATATTTAATAATGGTTATTTAATATAAAAATAATTATGATTTATCACATATTTAAAAATCTTTACAGAATATAGGTTATTTTGTGCTATAAATTATAATAAGAATAAATTGTAATTTGATTCTCTTATTAAATAAAGTAAAAATTAGAAAGAATTTTAGGACGAGTTGAATTCATCACCTTCTATTTTAAAAAAAAATAATAAACCATTAATATGTTTTCTTTATTTAACTAACTTTATAAATACTATTTTCTATATATTATTACTGAAGAGTTATTAATTTTTTTAATTATAAAACATTATAAATTAAAAAATATTTAATATATAAATTTTTTTAATTTTATTTTATATCATTTTATATATTTGTTATTTGAATTTTTTCAATTTATAATTGAATTCCATAAATTAATATATAAATCATTTTTCAAATATACTTTAATAGACAGATTATTTTTACTCTAATTATATAAATAAATATAATTTTATTCATTAATATGTACGCATTTGTGCAAATTTATTTTAATATGTAAATTATTTTTATTCAAATTATGTAAATTAATAAAATTTGAACATTTAATTTTTAGGAAACTTACATGTTAATATTTTTGTTTTAACTATAAAAATTATTTAGTAAATAAGTTTTTTTTTAATACCAATCATGTAAATCCATAAAACTACATGAAGTAATATGTAAATTATTTATATAAATTATTTTATATAATTTAGAAAAATCATGTAAATTATTTTTTATTAAATAATAATTTTTTATTTTAATCATAAAAATAAATATTTTTTAATTTTTTAGATTATTTAAATATTATTTTAAATTTACATAATTTGTATAAACTACATAAACTAATTTTTAAAAATAATCTATGTATTATTTTATGTATTTTCTTTTAAAAAAATTATAATGAAATAAGAAAAAAAATTATATATAATTTATTAATTTATATTAAAAAAAATTATAATAAAAAATACATGTAAAATTAAATATTAAATATTTATTTTAATTTATAAATTTTTATAATTCTAAATTTTTTTAACTAATGATACATACAAAATAGTATTTTATAAAATTAGTTAAACAAAATATATTTTTTAGTTATTTATTATCTTATTTTCAAATAAAATGTTATGAGTTTAATTCCTATTAAAACTCAATACATCACACTAAAGTTAACCGTTATCTTTTGATAATTAACAAATAGAAGAGTCAAAATTACTTATTTTCTAAAATAAGAAAACTAAATATATTGATTTAAAAATAAGAAAATCAAAATTACAGATTTAAAATTATAAAAAAATTAAAATTATAATTTAACCTTATACTAAATATAAGAGCATAAACACTCGATCAAAGAGAAAAAGAGATTGATTGAAAAGACTAGAAGGTCAAAAAAGTTTATAATTTCCCACTATGAAAGGTTGTTCATAATTATTTCCTCCTCCTTTCATACCTTGATATTTCTTATCATTTCTAGATAGGTAATATTTTTTATATAGCTTTCTTTACAGATTTTTTTTGGACAATTGAAGTTGAACGTTGCAGCATTTGAAAAAAAGAAAGGATATTGCTATTGGCAATATCAAATTTGCTATTAGTACTATCACGTGAGTGCCTTTTTATGGTATTTCCAAATTGTCCTTTGACAGGAAATCTTCGTTTTACAAATGGGGTGAAAAAAATTTAACAAAATCATGATTTTGTTGTACAAGTATACAACTGAATTACAATTCTGTTGTTAATTTTTTTTTTCACCCCATCTACAAAACAAAAGTACATTTCTGTTGTACATTTTGATAGTTACACTATGGAAATGCTGTGCTATTTTTTTGTCACCCCCATTTACGCAATGGATTTCTGTTGTTGAGCTGAGAAATTGTTCAACAAAACTATGTTTCCATTGTTATATATTTTTCTAATGTATTATGCGCAACAAAAATATGTTTTAATTTTGTAAAATGATTGTGAAAAAAACAAAAATGTGTTTGAAAAGTTATTTTTGTCTATCTGCCATAATAATTAAATGTTTAAGGACCTCAAGCTGACTGACAACACAATATGCATGGCTTACAACAATTAGAAAACTCTATAGTCCACATTAAATGAAAAAATCATTCGCTGGAGTTTTACCAATTGTCAAATGAATACACATAATTGTACTTAATACAATAAGAGTTAACTAAAACAACTAATCCTTAGTGATGTCTACTACATATTGAAATCCTACCGTTGTATGAAACATCAATGAGTTGAATTCTTGTATGCGTCGCAAGTATGATATCTACCATGAACAAACTTCACTTGTGTGCAGTAGGAGGCCGGGGACAATCATCCTTCAAATACATATATATTATCATAAAAAAGTATATAGTTGAGTTAGTTAACAAATCAATTAATGGTTACAATACTAAAATTTCTCTTAACTAGATGTTGTATACCTGCACAAAGTGATTTTTGTTAACAAATCCAATTGCAATAAGGCGTTGTTGTGCCACAGATGTGCTGAACTCCTAAGTGAAAAGAAAGTCCAACTTTGAAGCATAGATAAGGAAACCAAGACAACATTATACCGATTGGTAATGACATAACCCACGTTAGGAATGGTCATCCACTTTTCAACGGATGCTATTGGGTCAAACTTGACATACATAGAGTCTAATAATTTAACCAGTTTGTCTTGTGTGCCAAATAGCTCAACATACTGAGAATTTCATGTTTGAAGTTCCCGAATCAAGTATTTTCGAACTAGAGTCCATGATTCCGCACCCTAAGCTAATAAAGTTACAATTGCCCTTCATCAGGTCTCACATCAACAATTTTTACGATGAACTGTTGCAACAAATCGAAAATTCATCCATATAAGGGATTTTTTTGTCACTAACATCTTTGCGGGCCACACTTGAAGTTTCTAAACCACCAATCATCGTGTTCATTTCCTCAACTTGCTCCTACACGTTTAGTAGATTTCACAGACTTCAGTGCACCCTTTGTTTTGAGTTTCTCTGAAGGGGGATACATTGAAGTGGTATTCGGAAATGTAAGTTCATGGACCTTATTCTTCAATATCATTTTCCCACCCACATCAAGCTATGAAAATCTCTTTAACAATGCATGAACCTCATTTGTGAGAGTTAAGTCCCCCCAAGAATCACATGTGCCATTCGTACCACTAATGGATATCATCTTCCAACGCATATGAAGGGACGACAGGGGTATTGAGCCATTGATATGGCTAAGTAATTAAAAAAATGTGCCCATTAGACATTGTGTTTCCAAGATGCATAACACAATTGGGTCATGCTTGTACAAATCTTTCCTTATGATGCAACAACCATGTATAACAAACAAACTCCTAAAATGTTGGATAATGTGCGCACGTGTTTGTAAAGCTTTCAATTGTTGCTCATATATTTGTTCGTTAGTAGAACTCACCAAGCCTACCAAGCATCCATCACAATCTCCCAGCCTTCTGCCTTAGTCACGAGGATCTTGCATTTTGCTTTGACATTCTTAGAAATGTCGAATTCACATAACAAGTTAGTTGAATAAGGGAAAACAACCTCCAATGCATTCATTAGAGCAAGATCTCTATCAATGACAATCACCTGAGGCAGCACATCATCCTTCACAAACAATCATTTGAACTTATTTAAAACCATTCAAAAATATTCATCCTCTCAGATTGTACATAAGCAAATGCAAAAAAAAAATCATTTTAGTTGAAGTCAAACCAACGATCTCCAACAACAAAAGACGATATTTGTTCGTCTTGTAAGTAGTATCACAAATCAACATTGTTGGGAATGAATTTAATAGCTTGATGGAATTTGGATGAGACCACATATATCTTGGACAACATCTTGAGTGTCCACTCTTCTAAATCAATATACATATTGATTACATTCTATCAACTTTAGTTGATGTTGTACCTCTATTCTTCGAGCCTTTTGTTTGTGCTGATATCTTTGTCGTTCATTGTATGGAGTCTTAATGATGGTGACATTTTTCTTATCTTGATCTTTGATTACCAAAAAACTTGATCATGCTTCAATGCTTCACCATGTTTTTGGTCATTTGACTAAACATAGTTTTTTTCTTCACTACTTAAATGACCATCATACGCATGTCCCAACAATGTTTCACTAACTTTGTGGTTATGAATACCACAAATAACAAAAAGTCTCCAACCTAACTCTTTGACAAACTTCCCCTTTAATTTAAATGAACACTTACATTTTCTGGTCCCAGTGCTCTTGTGGACTAACTTATCCTTGTATTGCTTGTACTTTCCTTCATTTTCCCAACCCACTACAAGATAGATTTTCCTTCCATTTTCTGATCTATGAATGACAAGAACAAATCTTAAGACTCTTCCCCAAATCATGAACCCAACATAACAAATCATCTCAATTTGAAAAAACCTAAAAATAGTATTTTTCTTCACTTACGCAACATACATATACACAAATATACAATCAATTGTCAACTAATCAACATATCTCATCAATCGTGAAATGATTGGAAAAGTCAAGGTCATCAGGTTGGGGGGGGGGGGGGGGGTTAATGTTCAACCCATTGTCAGGATCTTCATGTTGATTTCCAAAACCATCATGATCTGCAAACATTTCATCTGATTGATTGGGATGGTAAAAATCATTTTGGCTATCATCAAGCATGTTTCCAAAACCATGAGGCATTGTAACTTCATCAGAAAAAAATGTATTTCAATCCATGTATTCTCTACAAAGAACCATTCATGAAAAATAAAATATATGGTACAACAACATTCCAACAAGAAAAACAATAGTCATAACATGATTCTGTTATCTGTCAATATTCCAACAAGAAAATCATGATTTTATTGTATGTCGAAATCCAGACAACAATGGAATCATGATTCCGTTGAGTATTTTGAAAATTAAGAAAATACAGGATCGTGATTATGCTATTTAAAAAAAAATACATACCTAAGTTGGTTGGTTTGATGAAAGAGAAGAGAAGAGAAAAAAATGATGGAGAAGTTAAAGAGGAAGAGAGAAGGGTTGAGGGTGTTATGAAAGAGTGATGAAGAAGAGAGAGAGGAAGGGAGAAGGATTACGAGTGTAGGAAAAAGGGAGAAGGGTAAAATGATCAAATTGCTATGGCTGATAATGCTAATAGTAAATTTGGTAGTGGCGATAGCAATGTTCCAAAAGGAACCTAATGGACCGCTCACAACAATGAAAGCCTCATAGAGAAATCATTCCTTAAAATATTTTGTTGCTTTGTGAGTGAATCTTCAAACTCTCTTAAGAATCCTCTTAGTGAGATAAATGAAGCAATAAATCAACGAGGCTTAGTGTCACTTTTGGTCTATTATGTTTCACATTTGTTTCATTTTGGTACATTAAATTTTAAAATTTTCATTTTGGTCCTTTATGTTTTCAAAATATATCGTATTGGTCCTTTTTTCAATATTCTATTACAAACGTTAGTGTTTGTTAACTTTTAAATTTTAAAAAAGTACCAAAGGGATATATTTCAAAAACATAAAAGACCAAAATGAAACTTTTAAAATTTAATGTACCAAAGCAAAACGACTGCGAAACATAATGGACAAAAAGTGATAAAACTCACCACTATCTTTATTTTTTTTTTTAAAAATAAACTAAAAAAATTATTATTTCCTCTAACATCTTTCAGATCTAAAAAGGTAAAAAATGTAGCACCAGATAGATTAAATGATGTTAACACATAATCTCGCTGGAATCAGAAAAAAATTCTTATACTCTTCACTAGAAAACAAAAACCTTTTCATACAACTATGGTATTGGAAATAGAAGCAGGGGAGATCAGAGCAATAGTTGTCTTCAACGAAAGATCAAAACTTGATCCTAACTCATCAATTAACCCAGATCTAAACGAGAAAGTCACAATGTGGCTCTTTGTGAGGTTAGTGAGTAAGACATCCACTGATGCACACGGTTGGGTCGGGCAAGTATAGGATTTTCCAGCCAACATCTACCACCGGGTCAGACAAAGATGAGTAGTGCAAAAAGGGATCGAACAGTGTGTTTCATTGGAAAATGATTTTGATTGGCTCGACCACTCAAACCTTATTCACAACCGGGCACAATCGATCTTCTTCTTCGCCTTCGTTAATAAGTTGTTGTCGGTGGCAGTGATGAGACGGAAGTAAGGGTAGGGCAATGATCTTTTTGGGTTAGTGGCGAGACGCCTAGTAGCGGAAGAAGAAGGGGCCCTTATCCATTGTGATTGAGAATAATTGGTAAATGGATTATTATCGTTATTAAATGATTAAATTGAATAAAGAGAATAATACTAATAATAATATGAGAGTGAAGAATGTTGTTGTTCGCGGTTTCAAATCCATCTTTTCTTCATTTACCTAATGGTTTTTAGTCGTCACTATGTTAACTTAACTATTCTAAAATTTTAAACATCGACGAACACTAAGTTTCTAACAAAAATTTAAAAACATACTAAAATGATATATTTAAAAAACATAAAAGACCAAAATGAAACTTTTAAAACATAATATATCAAAATAAAATAACTACAAAACATAATGGATCAAAAGCAATATTAAACCAACCACGTAAAATTCCTCTTGACAAGATAGATGAAGGAGAAAGTAAAGAAACTTGAAAAAAGCTACTATAAAATTTAAATGAATTTCAGAGTAGAATGTAGTTGGATTTGTTGATACCAAAAAGAAGACTATATATGATTTATTCACATTAGCTTTAGGAATAGTTATATTACATTTGGAACTTTTAGAATATTTTTGAAATATTTTATTCTTTTAGGGATCTAATAGAGATACATATTAGGATTCATTTAGAATATTTTAATTCTACTTGCTCACAGATACCATTTCAAGTCTTATATATTGTTTTTTATTTTACATTTTTTAATATTAAAGACTATTGGGAATTTTATTTAAATTTAAAGATTCTTAAGGATCGTCTTATATTGATTCCTTATTCTTATTTATGCTTGACTTCAGACTAGGGGTGGAAATGAGCCGAGCTGCTTGTCAAGGGTCTTTGGCTTAGCCTATGTAAGGTTTGGCTCGGCTCGGCTTGTTTACTTTAAAGGCCAAGCTCAAGCTTTTTAAAAAGCCTTTTTAGATAAAAAGGCCAAGCTCAAACTATAAAAAAAGCTTGTTAAGCTTGATAAGCCGGCTTGTTTAACTAACAATAATAATAATAATAATAACTTTATTTTATCAAATCTTATCTTATCCAGATTTTGTTCTATCTAGATTTTATTTTATCCAGATTTTATTCCATCTAGATTTTATTTCATCCAATCTTATCTTATCTTGTTCAAATTTTATTTCATTTCGTTTATGGGCTTGGACTTAAAATAGATTTGTGAGCTTTGGGACTGAGGACCTATATAACAACATCAAGGTTTTAGTTTATGGAGTTTTTTTTCGGAGAGGAGAATAATTCTAGGATTTTAGAATTCCAATTTTTATTACTGTTCATGCACACTGTTCACGTAGAATAAAATTCGTTTTCTGTAATTTCGTTTCGGCTTCAATCTACAGTTTCATTTCTACTGATTAATGGAAGGCTAAGTCTCCAACATTGTTTTCTCTTGAGGATCAAGCACAACTCTCTTTGATGTTTTGTTATTACTATTGAATACATATCAGTTTTTCCATTTCACCAATTACTTTGTATTTGTTGCTATTAATCCATGCATGCTTAGTGCTTGATTAATTGTCTCTGCGCTTAATTTACATTCATGCTTAATGATCAGTTTCGTTCATGATTAATTGGTGTATGTATTGTTTAATCACATAATGACAGCTTTATGTTAATTTTCGCTTAGTAATTTAATTTAGGGTTGGATTAAGTGGTTGAACTGATTAAGGATAAATTCTCGTAACCTAGAATAAGAGACTTGTTTGTGAATCAAGGGGAAACATGTTTTAATTCTATTGTTTTCTAATTCAAATTTACTTGCTGTTTAATTTACAAAAACAAACAACCCCCCAATTCGTTATTGTTTTATTACTATCTGTTATGAATGTTTGGTTGATCATTACTCGTTGGGAGACGGCCTAGGATCACTTCCTAGATACTGCATTTTTAATGTTTATTTGATTCGGGTACGACCTCGATCAATAGTATATAAGATATGGCTTGAGTAGACTAAGATGAAATTATTGTAAATATATATTTTTTAAAAATATTTAATATAATTACATATCAAAAATTGGATTAAAAATTGTTAATTTAACTAATAATAATTTTTGTTTGGCTATATTAGTATAAACCATCTCTAATCCATACATTTTTTAATATTATGCTCTTTTTATTTTCTTTTGATATACTTTGTGCTTTAACGACTTGAATTCAATATGATTTTGTTTATCAATTATTTTTGAATTTGTACATTACTTATATAAAATTTTATAAGTTTCTTTTTTTAGTTAATATTTCACTAGGTTTTAAAATAATTAATTAATCAAAGACGTCTTTAAGCAAACTTTTAAATAGGCTCGTGGGCCAAGCCAGGCTTTTATGTAAGCCGAGCCGAGCCTTAAAAAAAAGCCTATGACAGGTAATGAGCCAAGCTCAAGCCTTACGTATTCAACTCAAGCCGAGCTCAAGCCTAGTAAAGCTTGACTTGGCTTGGCTCATTTCCACCCCTACTTTAGACACAAACAATTTTGTTTTCGAATTTCATTTTTTTTCTATATTTAAGATAAAAATAAGATTACATACATGTGTTAGACATTATGCATTTCGAAGTTACAAGTGGACTTGTCAAAAGATTTTGTTCGTCCTTGTGGAGGTTGAGGATACCACCGTCAGTTATTTGGAGGATTTGGTTAATTAAACAGAATTTCAACTAAGATTATTTGAAAAAAGAGGAATATAGAAGTGAAAAATGGAGTTGGGGCGTGTCCTTTTTGTTCCCAGCAAGATGAAGATGATTTGCATCTGTTTGTTACTTGTACAAAAACTATATAATATATATGCAGGTTTGGCATCAGTGGTTTTCTTGGCTGGAATTGTTTAGAGCATTTGGATATGCAAAAACGCGTGTATTTTCAAGGGGCATCAGTTTGACAAAGCTATCATAATTAATAGAGCTACATTACTTCCTGTTGTGGTTGTGGTTGTGGGTGAAAACGTACGTTGGATCCAAGTTAAATAAACAGAAAAGCGTCAAAGCAATCTAACTCAGCTAAATAGGCAGATGCGTGAGTTGCTGAAATTGCTATGAATAAAAAAAATACAAAAGCATGCATTCTCGATTTAACGAGGAGGTATACCTTTGTATTAATTGTATGATGTCTGAGAGTTTGAGGGTTGTGTCGAGGCTGGGGTGATCCGTTTGCAGGGGACAATTTTCGATTGGCACTACATACACAACTTTATGTTGGGGAACCACGCGAGGATGGTTATTATTTACAACATGTTTCTAGTCATAACAAATGATGTATTTTAGAAAAATAGTCATTTCATGATAGGATTTCCCTTTTTAGGACCAAACATACTTAATTGATTTGAGATGCATTTCAATTTGAAATCTTTCTATTTTATGGGAAATCTATTTATGATATGGTCCATTTTTAGATCAAATATTTTCATTATTAAATTAAGATACGAAAATCTCAAGTAAATATAATATATACAAGTATTCTTATTACAAGTAACTATGACATGAAAATATTCTCGTTATATCAGGTAACTAAATCCAACAATTTGTTGTACATTGGGCAATCACAATATGAATCAGAAAGTTATATTAAGAATTGGATGTAGAAATCAAAGAGGGATGTGTACCTACGAGCCTACTTGAATGGGTAAGTTAAACTAAACAAATGAATTTAAATAATATATAATAATATAATAACTTATATTTTTCTCCACTACAGTACACATTGGCAAATGGTCGTCATTTTATCTAAGGAAAATGTTGTCATCTGGTTTTGTTCATTGCATAATAGGTCAGACAACTACCTCAAAGAAATAATTAATAGGTCAACTCTATTTTTCAATACATTTGCATTAGCATTGGTCGGGAACATCAATATTTTAATTGTACAATACACATCCATGTTTGTATTGAACAGTGCTTTGAAAGGACTTAACAATACTCCACAAAGTAAGTCCAAGGTTGCTGTTAGGTGGATTGTTGTTAAAGTAAGTCATTTAAACAATGCTTCTAGTTATATTTTGATCCTGTGTAGACTAATTTGTACTTAACATTCAATATCTAAATTTCATAATGTAATTAGTGTACTAGACAAAAAGGAAGCACTGAGTGTAGGTATTACGTCATGCACTAGATGTCAACTATAATCTTAGAAAGTTTTAAGAATAATTAGGAAACGGTAATTATTTAATTCAAACATATTTCATTTTGTTATGATGGATATTATATATTATTAACTTATGTTTTATTATATCATGCAATATTTCAATGATGCTAGACCATTAAAATCAGAGAGATTGAAGGCGCTTCGCATCCAGTGGGCAACCTATATTATTTGAAAGTTAAAAATGAAATAATTAGTGTTTAAGTAATTTTGGAATTATAGTTTAGCTAATTTACGTTTTTTACAATTCAATTCATGTTATATGCACATTAAATATTCTTTTAATTCATAGTAAATATTTAATTTTTTTTATGGAATTTCTGCCAAAATTTGTTTGAAAATTATCTCTGTTGTGGTTTTGCTTTTAAATTTGCAGGTTAACTTGGGGTTATTAAAAAAACAAACAACACTTTAAAAAAATAAAAAAAAACAACATCAATTTTTAGTAAAAATCGATATTGTATGTATATATTAACATCATTTTTTTCAAAATTGATGTTAAGCTTTACTAATAACATCGGTTTATGTAAAACCGATGTTGTTGGTGAACATACAACATTGATTTTTACCAATAACCGATGTCGATTATCAGAAAACATCAATTTTTACTGAAAATCAATATTGTTGGCTTACTACTAACATCAATTTTTAACAAAATCGATGTGGATATGAATATATATGACTTTTTTTTATAATTCTTACTATATAACATCAGTTTTGTGAAAAACCGATGTTGTCATTTTTATGTTAACATCGGTTTTACAAAACTGGTGTTAATGGTATTACTTGCAATGTCGGTACTTTCAACATCGGTTAATAACCGATGTTGAAAGTCCTTAATAACCGATGTTAAAATCTTATTTTCTAGTAGTGACTACCTCAAAAATAAGCTTCAATGACACTAGTTCAATGACGGTTATACCAAAATCTATGTTGTAAAAAATACGGTGGCATTTTTGTAAATATTACTAACATTAACGATGATTTTCTCAAAATCGTTTTTGAAAATGCATTACGACATCAGTTTCTTCAAGAAATGATGTTGAAAGAAATAGTTCAACATCAGTTTTCAAAAACTGTCTTTAAAGGGGACGAGTTTTCCCTTTTCATTCTTGTGCCCTCTCATTGCCTCTCTCGCACCTTCTCATGAAGCTCTATCGCCTTCTCATTTACGTTGTTGGAGTTATGTCTCATGCTCTTCTTCTGCCCACCGTTGTTGTCAAAGCTATATTCCATGTTGTTGCGGTCGAACACTCGAAGCTCTTTCACTCTCTGCGAAGGTAAGAATACCCTCCAAAGCAACAAATCTGACCTTCCTTCTCTTGAGCCCTGTCTCTGAGAACCTGTCTCCCAAAGCTCTATGATCCTCTCTTCTTACTCTATGAAGCTTCGTCATTGGCGTTGTTTGTGAAGCTTTTTCATTGCCACCATTAGTGAACCTTCATCTCCATTTATGACAAAGGTACGAACCTCTCGCCCTAAACTTATATGAACTCATGCCAATTTCATTTCCTAAACTTCTGCCTCTCACCCTTATCCTCGTCCTCCAGATCCATATCTATATCTGAGTGGAAAGAGGAACCCTTCCACCAAGTAGCGCCACCACCATGAACCCCAGCCACCACGAATTGCCATCTAGTCCATCAGAAACAGTGTTGTCATCGACTCCATTGTATCCCTCCAGTTCCTCCCTATCGACAACCTCGTCCTTATTAATGGGTTGGGTTCCACCATGTGGGACTCTAGAACTTCCAACTTGGGTGTCTCCTTCGCCACCCTTCATGACAATGGAAACTTGGTTCTCTCTAATGTCATCGGTTTTGTATGGTCAAGCTTTGACAACCCCACTAACACCATTGTTCTATTTCAAAACTTCATCGTTGGTATGGTTTTAGGTGCTGGGTTATTCTCGTTTTCCCTTCTTATTTTAGGGAACCTCATTCTCAAGTGGAGTCATAATGTGCCTTACTAAGATCAAGGCCTGAACTCTTCCATGAGTTAGGTGAATTTGAGTTCACTTGTTTTGGGGTTTTAACCAAAGGGGGTTTTGCAACTTTCTTATTCCAATTTAAGTGCCCCTGTGGTGATTGTTTATACCAGTAACTATGGTGAAGGAAGTGATGTGTTGAGGGTTTTGAAGTTGGATGGTGATGGGAATATGAGGGTTTATAGCTTCAAGAGGGGTAGTGGGGCCGTGTGAGGCAATCCTACCCCCCAAGGGCATTGGATAGAAGACTCCAAGAAGATTGGGCCAAAGATGCAAGAGAAGGCCCTAGGGTTCTCATGAGCCTTAGGGTAGATTTTGGGCCCATGGGCTAAGTATGAGCCCACTTATCTTTGTACATATTAGATTAAGGTTTCATTAATTTTGGTCCTTGTATTTAGGGCTCCATAATGTAGGTAGGTACCCTAGAAATATAAGATTTTTCAGCCCTTGTATTTTCGGGCACCTAGACTAGTTTTTGTATTAGGGGTAGTTTTGTAATTTCACATGCACTAAATGAATATTTGATGTGGGTGTTGGGAAATAAATTTAATTGAATTTGTAGAAGCCCAATCCAATTAAATTTTAGAGGGGGAGGTGAGCATTTGCTTACTACACCCCATTGCCACATCATATAATTACACTTTGTACATGCCCTTCATGCTTTACATGTCTCATGACACCTAAGCACACTTAGTGGAGAATCTTGGAATTGATCTTGGATTAGTGGGCTGAACCATAACTAAAATTCACTAATCATAATTAGTGAAATTTTGGTTCCAAAGTTTGGCTCCACAAATTCAATTTCAAATTCAAGTGAAATTTGAATTGAAATTCAAATTTCCCTCTAATTTTGTGTGACACTTAGGCTATAAATAGATATGTGCATTTTTTCAACTTTGATCATTTGAATATTAAACTTCAGATTTCAAAGCTCTTTTAGAGCATAAAATTTCGTGCTCTTCTCTCCCTCTCCCTTCATTCATCTCCTTCTTCCTCCAAGCTCTTATCCATGACCTCCTATGGTGGTGAGCTTCTTCTAGACTCATCTTCTCCTTGAAGTGGCGTCTCCTCTCTCTCTTCCTTCTCCATTCCATTGCCATTCATCTTCCAAGAAGCAAAGGAATCCATTGATGAAGAAGATCCTAGGCCTACAAGCTCCAATGGAGCTTACATCACCGTGAGTACAAGATAGGTTGTTGTTCAGGATCAGTGTGAGGTGTTTGGTTACTATGGGAATAATGGTGTTTGTAGTTACAATGATTCGTTGCTTAGTAATTTAATTGCTTTATGTATTCTGTTAGTAACAATTTAGTTCTTAATTTCCTACTTTGTCAGCTACAATATTCTTTACTAATCTTCCAAGGAAGGCTTATTCTCTTGATATGTCTACTTGTTAGGAAATATTACTTGTCAATAATGGTTACTTTAATTAACATTTTGTGATACACATGTTGTTCACACTAGTGTGGACCTTAAACATACTATTGATGTTTGTCTGGGTTCCTTTTTCAAGGTAATGGTTGTAGATGTTAAGGATCCCATAATTTTCATCTTGTTCGATTTCTTATAGACATAAATTGGGTTGGTAATAAACAAAATGTTGACTTTTTTCCTGGTCTTTCAAGATGACAACATTACAAATGCAATTCAGCATAGTTTTGCATCTAGTTTGCCATTGAAATTGTAGGTAATGTAATTTTTTTATTGGAATTTCAATTAGACTTGTGTTTTGAAGATCTTTATCATGTAGATGTTGTGGGTTTGCTTAATATTTGATGCAATATATGGCTATCACATATGACTGTCCTTGAAAATGAAAATATATTTTTCAAAAGTTATTGGAATCACGCATTGAGCTTCCCGTTATTTTGCTAGCATCCCATAGAAGATAGAAAGATCTACTTTTCCTTGATATTTCTTTCGATTCTCCTGTTAGAACAACTATGGAAGATGTTGTGATAAATAAGTTTATAAGAATCCTCATATCCAGTGACTGAGAGTGGATTGTCGTCCAATGATGTATATAACTTATATTTCTAGTGAAAACCTTGTGTGTAGAATATGTTAATAATAGACTTTGAAATACTTTGATAAGCTAAAGAAGAGCAACAAAAAAAAAACTTTGTCTAATATTGGTTCACTGTGCGGTTTTCCTTTACCAACTAGTAAAGAGTTTCACTAATCAAACTTGATTACAACAAGTATTTTTTTTTGTTACTCCTAACTGACAAGTATTCTCAAGGCCACTATTGGCACAACCCTTAGACTCCTCTTGAATCTAAGAACACATAAGTATTGTTTTGTCACTAAGACACCCTTGGCTTTCATAAACAAAAGTTTGATACAGAATCAAAGATTCTTTACAACACTCAATCAAGTGAGTTTACAATGAAGTTCTAATCTCTCACTAGTACTTTGTATATTACAAAGGATGAACTCTCTCAAGCTCAATGTATTTCTCAACAAATGTTTTTCTTTTCTCTTTTGATTCTTGTTTCATGACTCTTGTTTTTCTATGAACATTCATCAAATTTTCTTCAATCCTTGATGTCATATTTATAGGTAGAGAAACACTTGTAATTGTGGAGAGAATCTTTGAGATTGAATGACATAGTTGCTATGTAGATTGATCTTGTTCCTGAATTTAGCAGATATTACGCATTTTTTTTGTCTGATGAGGTCAAGACTTTCCATATTTATCATTCACAACTCAATATGACCGTTAGACATATAAAAAGAATCATATAAACTTGTATAAATGAATAATTCAAATAACATGCTCAATTTAACTAGTGTTTGGATGGACTGGACGAGTACTTCTTGCTTCCAGGAGATGAAGTATCCACTAATGGATAAATCTCATTTGGAGTTGCTTCCAGTCATCAACCTTGTTGTCTTACACGAAATAAAATGGTTACCATAAATTTATATCTTTGTTTTCATCAATAAAATGCATCCAGTGTCTAATTGTTTTTTTAAAGGACTTTGACTAATCTCCCCCCACCCCCTTTAATTGACAACATGAACTATTGTCCTTGTTTTCTTTGATGATCGAAAACCTATGCTTATCAACTGTCAATAACGAAGATTACATTTATTGCACAAAGGTATATGTTTTACCTTAAACTTCTTTAACTTTCTCTTAATGACTTTGTGATAAGCTAAAGTCTACCTGTGGTCGTACTTCACCTTCATGCACTACATGATTAATTATTCCTAACATTTGTTAGCATCATCCTACCTTTTGAAGGATTGGTGTCACATTTGTGAATCATATAAATTGGGTAATAGTCAGTGGGCATTACATATAGAGGCTATACTTTGCCAGTTGCAATTAGTACTTGCTGAAAGGTCTCAACATTACCAAAAAAGGATTCAACAAGGTACTGTGAGAAAAGAAAACTATTTAGTTGAATTAAGTGATGGATGAACATGACATGCTTTGATAACCTTGCATTTTAACTTTTAATTTTATCATTTTTCAATTTCCATGTGCATTAATATGTGAGATTATGTTGATTCTTTTGCTCGTGGTAAATCGGAATTTAAGTTGGCCAGGGTTTATTCCTTGCTCATAAGTATATATATCTTGGGCTATTTGACAATGAATTATAAGCCATGGTTTTAATTTTTGACACTAAATATAAGCTTGAGCTTTTGAACAAGAAAATTGCATCTTTTGATAACTTGACCATGAGGAACTTTTGAGCAAGAAAGTTGGATAAAGTGAGAACTAAGAATTAAGCGTAAGACAATTTAGGGGACTAGTATAAATGTATTTGTTCTATTTTTTCTTGTGTTTATGTTATGATGGAATTGATTTTATTAAATTTCTTACTATTATAATTTTTGCTTTTATTCTTAAAGAGTTTAATTTCTATGCATTATTTCTATCAACCAATTAGAAATCACACTTCCTTGCCAATTATGAATTAAACCAGACTATAATTGACATTGCACTTGTGGATTTTATCTAAGTGGTTTAAAGTTGTATTTCTTGTGTTAAGATTATTTTTTTCTAAATTAAGGTATGTATGTGAAGATCACGTTTTGTTTCTCAGGTCACTAGGACAGGCAGCACTAGATATCTCTGCATTCATTCTAGTTAAGGCAAATGAGGAAGTTGAAGAAAGAGCAAAAAGAGTTGCTTCAGCAGCACGAAGATGGAAGGAATACTTAAGGAGGGTTGTTGATAAGCCTCCCACATTTAAACTTCCAGAGGCAAGCCTTAGCAAGGACAAGTGAACAAACAATATTTCATTTACCTTTTATATCATTTAGTCCCATGTAATTAATTCATTTATAGCCTCTTAAGCTAAACCATGATTGTATATGCAACAACTCCTATTAAGGTAAATTTTTAGAAATAGATGAAGCACAATAATACTTTGGAAAATATAAGAAAGCTTATTTATAATTACGGCTGCAGCGTGCTTTATATTATCAATGCTTAGTTCTTAGGGAAATTTCAAATAACTTTGATGATTAATTTAAGAAAATATTTTTTATTTTTTTAAATAATAGTTTGGTCTTGAATCTTGGTAGCGGAATATTCTTTCATGTGTATCTTCTTTACACAAATAATTTCAAATGAGTTTTCTCTTAAATTCTCTTTGCAAATTCAATAATGCACCCCATTAGACGAACATGGAATATGCAAGATCTACTAACAAAAATGATTATTAAAAAAAACTACATCGATTCCAAAAAAACCATTATAGAAAATGAAATTTCTATGACGGTTTCCAGGAAAACTGACATAAAAGTACACATAAAAAGGATTTTATTGTAAAAATGCAACATATTCCATAACAATTTTAAAATCTTCATGGAAAGCATACCACATTCTATGACGGTGGACTCCATGACGATTTATAATCGTCATGGAGTCCTTTATTTGTAGTAATGGTGGAGAGGTATAATTATTTCTTTTGATGTTCATAAAGACCACCATTTTTGCTGGTATCCAGGGTTTTGTTGACCAACATGATAATGGCAGGGATTTACTAAAGGCTATTGATGAGCAATTTACTACATATGATAAATCCCTTGCCAGTACACTTATAATGTGGTTTTCATCCATGAAGCTCACTGGGATAAAAGAAGTGTGTGATCATATAATACACATAAGGAATATATTGGCTCAATGGAAAGCCTTGGAGGTTACCATGTCAGATTCTTCCTATACTTATATTTGTGCACCCTGCATCATTAATGTATATTTTTGTTGGGTTAAAATGATGTGTTGTGAATGAACATTCCTCTATGTTGTGGCACCAAATATTAGGACACATCTCTATTGAGAGATTTAAACGATTAGTAAATGATGGGATACTTAGTACTTTGGATTTTGTTGATTTTGAGACTTGTGTGTATTTCATCAATGGTAAGCAAACTAACATGTTTAAAAAGGGTGCAAAAAGGAAGTTCAAATCTATTAGAGATCATTTTATACAAATATTTTTTGTCCAGACATGGATGCAAGTAGTTTGAGATACTTTATCTCCTTCATAGATGATTACACACGATATATGTATCTCTATTTACTTTATTCTAAGGACGAAGCTTTGGATGCCTTTAAGTTTTTTAATGATGAAATAGAAAAAAAAATGTGGAAAACAAATTAAGATTGTGAGATCAGAAAGAGGTGGAAAGTGCCATGGTAGATACACCGAGAGTGGACAAGCACCTGGTCCATTTGTAGAATTTATTGAAAATAACTTAATTAGTGGGAGTGATTGATTTCAAGACATTGCTTTTGAAAAGGATCACTATGAGGCATAACCCTCTAGATCAAGTGACAAATTGGTAGTCATTCAAGCCCATATTGAAGTTCCACAAGTTGTTGAAGATGATCATGTAGATAAAGTTATTGATGAGGAACAAGTTACATAATAGGATGATGAGGCAGCATAAAAAAGATCTACTAGAGTTAAAAGATCAACAATTCCTAGTGATTATGAAGTGTTTTTACAAGAATCAGACTACAACATTGTAGTAAAAAATGATCCCAATGTTTTCACAAGCCATGAGTTCTAAGGAATCAAATTTGTGGTACAATGCCATGAAAGATGAGATGGATTCTATAGTGTCCAACCGAGTTTGGGTTCTTGTTTAGTTGCTTGATGGTGAAAAAGCCAAAAGATGTATATGGGTCTTTTAAACAAAGAAAGACTCACAAGGCAACATTGAGAAATATAAGGCAAGACTTGCTGCCAAAGAGTTCACTCAAAGAGAAGGAATCGATTACAGGGAGACCTTTCTCCCATAACTAAGAAAGATTATTTTTGAGTAACTATGGCATTAGCAGTTTATTTTGACAGATTTATGTCATATAGATGTGAAAATAGTGTTCCTCAATGGTGATCTAGAGGAATATATTTACGTGAAACAACCTAATGGATTCTTTTCTAGTGATGGTGAGCACATAGTTTACAAGCTTAGTAATCCATATGTGGATTGAAACAAGCTTCCTGTCAGTGGTATTTAACACTTTATTAGGTTATCTCTTCATTTGATTTTGAAGAGAAGGCCATAGATCAATGTATACCAGAAGATCAATGGGAGTAAAATTTGTTTTCTTGTTTTGTACGTGGATGATATTTTGCTTGTGGTTAATGATAAGGGTATGCTATATGAGATGAAATAGTTTCTCTCAAAGAACTTTGATATGAAGGATATGGGTGAGACATCTTATGTCATAGGCATTAAGATCCATAGAAAACGATCTCAGGGTATTTTGAGTTTGTCTTAAGAGGCATATATCAACATAGTTTTAGAGAGGTTTAACATGCAAGATTGTTCACAAAGTGTAGCTCCCATTGTGAAAGGTGATTTCTTGATAAATAACTTTGAATGGGAACTCATGAAGAATATTTTGTATACTTCAGCTATAGGAAGTCTTATGTATCCTCAGGTTTGCACCGTACCAGACCTAACATTGCATTTGGAGTTGGAGTTTTAGGAAGATATCATAGTAATTCAAGTGTTGACTGTTAGTCGATAAAAACGACTAACTTTTGTGTATAAAACTTGTGTATATTGTATCAAACTTCTCCAATTTATATTTGTTTTATAATATTATAAGTACTTTCTGTTAAATATAGGTAATAGATAATTTATACTTTTGTTTTGTGTGTTTAATAATCAATTTCTCTCAATTTCAGGTTAATTAGGAAAATTGGAAAAAGTGTTGTTTTCACCTTCTCACTAACCCAATCTACTGGCTTAGCGAGCATTCGCCAAGCGCGACACTCAGTGGCTAAGCGCGAGCAAGAATCCCAAAGAAGATGAGCTGTCAGGTTCGCTGACCGCACCGCTCCAGGTCATCAAGCAACCGCTTCAACTCATCCGCTAAGCGAGAGAAGCGCGCTAAGCCAAAATCCATTTATGCACGCTAAGCGATTCAGAATTGTGCTAAGCGCGCGAGCATGGGCCAACCCACCTATTTAAGCTTGAAATCATATTTTTTGAGGGAGTTTGGCATTTTTTCTTGAGAAGCATCTGCATGCACAAGAGTCTGGCCTTAGCTTGAAGCTTTTGCATGTTTAGGAAGTTCTAGAGAGAGAAAGGTCCAAGTTCCAGAGAGTTCTGAGATATTTTGTTGTGTGAAGATCTGCAGAGACGAGAGTTCAAAGCGGAAGCCATTCTGAGAGCTTGAGATGAGTTTGTGAGTGATTGTGAGATCCTAGAGGTGAAGGAGACATCCTCACCACTTGTATTTTTGCAATCTTTCATCTTGTTCTTATCTGTGTTGTAAAGAAGGTTTCCGGACCATGGAAAGCTAAATCCTTTGTTGGATCTTCCCTGTAGGTACCTGATATAAATATATTTCTATCTATGTAATGATGTTTTGTGTGTTCTCCTGTGTTATCTGCTTTTCATTTCAGTATGCCTTTACCTTGATCACGTAGATGCATGCTTTGTTAGGGTCATTCAATAGTGGAAACTGGTTTGATTCTAAAGTCCTTGATTGTACGGGGCTAAGTTGTTGTACTTTCACGAGGAATCAGGGTACAAGAACTTAGTTGTGTATGTGTGTCTTAATGCGGTTCTGGTTGAGTTTAGTCTTACAAGAGGAATCTGCGGATGAGGCTTGATCAGGATTAGGCTAGGCTATCATGAGGAATCGGGGTCTAGTAGTCCAGGAGACAACATAGGAATACATGAGCATTGTTAGATAGAGAACATTCGTTTTAGCATCAGGAATCTATTAGGAAGACCAATGCGTTCTCTACTTGTTTTTACACAACATTTCTCTTGCATGATTTTCTTTCTTTTTGCATAAATAGTTTACATAACTATTCATAACCACAATCATTTTTTCATACCAGACACTTATTTACCGAAATAGCTTGCCAGATAACACAAGTTCCCCGAGTGTTCGATAATCAGTTCTTACCGTTTTATACTACTTGTGCGATCCGGTACACTTGCCAGCCGCAAACAAGTTTTTGGCGCCGTTGCCGGGGAACTTCTTTTTATTTGGGAAGTTAGCTTAGTTTTAGGTGTATATTCTTTATTCTTTTATTACTTAAGAATATTTTTTTTTGTTTGTTTGTTTTTCTCTTGACTTGGTGACTGCTGCTCTTTTTAGTGCTTTGTATACATAGTAAATCTTCTGCAGATGATTTAGTTCCATGAGATTTGGAGCTTTTTAAGGGGTGAAATGAATATCATGATGGCACACAATCAAGGGTGGGAGCAGGAGTTAAGTCCTTACAATCAATATGAAGAAGAAAAAAAAACTCCTAATCTTGAAAGTGTGTTTGAA
Source organism: Glycine max (assembly GCF_000004515.6). Classification (NCBI taxonomy): domain Eukaryota; kingdom Viridiplantae; phylum Streptophyta; class Magnoliopsida; order Fabales; family Fabaceae; genus Glycine; species Glycine max. The sequence goes on along the minus strand of NC_038254.2, from coordinate 42,217,086 downwards.
GAATTCATGGCATACCATGCTAGCTTAAAAGCTAATCAAAGTTCAATGAAAAATCATGAAATTCATTTTGGTAAGAACTACTCAATATAAAACTTTCAAGGGGGACAAGAATTACAACCTTACTATCAAAATGAAGCAGAAAGAGGTTCCAATCTGGATAAACTGTTGATGCAATTCATGGAAACAACTAAATCAACTCAACAAGCACTCCAAAGTGTAGAAATCCAGGTTGGTGAGCTGGCAGAAGCAATAACTCAATTTAAGTCTAGACAAGAAAAATCCTTTATAGAGGCTGAAGCTCAAGAGAAAAGCCCTGTAAAAGAGCATGAGTCAAGAGAAAAAGATGAGGAATAAGCACAACAACAATGGGAGAAGTACTCAATAGTAGAAAACCAATAAGAAAATATTCTCCAAGCAATAACCTTCCTCATCAACTGATTGACAAGAAAGGAAGGCAAGGAGAGCATGAGGAAACCTTAAGTGCCATTCTTTCTTTAATAACTAACACCTTTCTTGAAATGATTTGGAATGTCCTTCCAGATTTTATGAAGTTCATGGAATTTCTAGCTAAAAGGCGAAACTTCAAGGAAGATGTGTTCTTTGTGACTTTCATGCCACCTTGAAGGTAGTAAGCTATGCGTCAAGCTAATGACATTAAAGAAGCGCTCCCTGGGAGGCAACCCAGTTTCAATTTGTGTTTTTTTTGGTTTTTCATGCATTTGATCATTGGGAACTTGCTGTATAATCTAAACATTGGAGCATATCAGCCTCCCTTTGAATGGTAAAATTAAGGGTTTCAATTTCTTGGGAAAGGACTAAGTTTAAAACTTAGAAAATCTTTTTGAAAATTAGTCCTTTCGCTAAGCGCCTGTTTCTCGCTAAGCGCATGATCGTTCATGCGCTAAGCCAGGAGTTTCAAGCGCTTAGCGCACAACCCTGGTACCTGAGGTTGATTATTTTTGCTAAGCTAGCCAAGGTTAAGCTAAGCCAAAATCAATTCGAGTTGAATTCAGCTAAGCTTCAGCTTGATCGTTAAGCAACAACTTATTCGTGAAGGGTTATGACTTTTGAATTTGAATTTCCAAAGTTTCGTTACTGGTAATCGATTACAGACATATGGTAATCGATTACATGTTGAAAATTCAAATTCAAAACCTTTTTCAACAGCTATTTCTCAACCGTCTTCTGGTAATCGATTACACTTCCTGGTAATCGATTACCAGAGCCTTGCATGTCTTGAAAGCACTTTTTTTTAAGGCAAGACTTGGTCTTTAGTGAATCTTGAAACAAGGCTTTGTTTGTTGAAGCAATCTTGAATTATTCTTGAAGCAAATGCTTATCATTTGAAGCAGCCTTGTTTGATTCTTCTTTGGCATCATCAAAATCATGTATACATACATTCACATTCTCCCCCTTTTTGATGATGACAAACATGTGATTTCTTCTCAACACCATCAAAGCTTGCATGATTTACATTCTCCCCCTTTCTCAAGCAAATTCTTAAATCTTCTTGACATCGTCAAAATCTTCATGATTTACATTCTCCCCCTTTTTGATGATGACAACCACCAGTAGGTTAGGAGCAACAACAAAGAAAAAAATATCTATTTGCATATAGTTTACTCCCCCTTGGTTTTGCAATTATTGCTTATATGAGACAGTTGAAGATTTCATATTTTTCATATGTAAACAAATTGTCTCATAAACAATAGATAATTTTTCTTACTATTTTATCTTTTATCTTTCTCTCCCCCTTTGTCATCATCAAAAACAAATCATGAATAGAGAGGAGAAAGATGTTACCACTTGTTGCAATGTATGAGAATCAAGTGATACCAAAAGGCATTAAAACAATCATTCAATATTAATCAAGCAAAAACAAGTACAATAACACATCAATCAAACACAATCAAATACAATCAATCATCAAATATTTCAAATCAAATTAATCACAATCATTAAGAACAGTCTAAACTCAAGTAGAAAACAAGCATCAAAAGTAATCAATCAAAGACAAGTGACCTGTTGGTATCATTTGATATTACTTGTTGGGGTTGTTGATCAAGAGGCCTTTGTTTGTTGTCTCCATATATCGCATATTCACTTTTCTTGGGGAGAAATGTGGCCTTCGTTTGCTGTCTCCATAAATCACATATTCATTTATCTTGGAGAGAAATATGAATAGACTTTGATGCATGCCATGTGTTTGGAGAAATTGCTATCAATGTATCAACTTTGCTCTTCTCCATTTTCATAGTCTTTCATCATGATACCCAAACTTATGATTTTCTTCTTTGAATCACTTGAATAATTTATGACATTATTTTCCCAAGTGATATATCCTTTCTTTTCTTTCTTCTCTTTGAAATTCATCTTGTCGGATTTTTCCATTCTTCTTTTAAACACAGGACAATTGAATCTCATGTGCCCAAGTTTATCGCACTCAGCATTTTGGGGCTAAAGAGGAACCTTCTTCTTTCTTCTTTCATTATCATCTTCTTTCTTTTCTAGTTTTTTTTTTATGTAGTTGCATTTCTCTCAACCATTGTAGGAATAAATGAATCAAATTCAATGGCTTCCCATATCTTTAGATCTATGGCTTCTATAAAGATCTGCATTCGGGTTTTCCAATAATGATAACCCTCACCATTGAACATAAGAGCCTATTGATAGAATTTTCCTCAGAAAATGGAAATTTGGTTGAGGCCATATCTATTCTTGAAGTTTTTAAACTTTATACAAGAATCCCGCTCTGATACCTCTTGTTGGTCCTTGTGGCCTCAATAACTTAAGAGGGATAGGCTTAGAATGCAGAAGAAGCAACAACAATCAATTTAATAATGTTCTTTAAACATGAAAGACACAATTGATTGCAACAAAATAAATAAGATAAGGGAAGAGAGAATGCAAACACAGTTTTATACTGGTTCGGCCACACCCTTGTGCCTACATCCAGTACTCAAGCAACCCACTTGAGTTTTCCACTATCTTTGTAAAATCCATTACAAAGTCTGAACCACACAGGGACAACCCATCCCTTGTGTTCAGATGCTTTACAACAAGAGACTCACAGTCTCTTAACCAATCTCATTGAATAAGAAGAATGGAAGAAGAATTCTCTCTTCAAGAGAAGAATATTACAATGAAGATCCATGGATGAACTCTTAAGGGATTTGCAAGTGTTTGCCTAAGAGTTCTTGAGAGAGCATTTTACAATGAAGTTCACTTGGAATCTCTCTCATTGTCTTTTGAGAGGATAAGACATTTTGGACCAGCAAAACTCTCTCTTCAAATTCGTGCCCAAGTCACCTATTTATAGGCCTTTGATGACCATTCACAAATCTAATGAAAAGATGTGACTGTTGGCAGATTTTATGAAAACTTTCCACTGGTAATCGATTACAATGTTTGTGTAATCGATTACACAGTTATAATTTGAAGGGTTATGACTTTTGAATTTGAATTTCCAAAGTTTCGTTGCTGGTAATCGATTACAGACATATGGTAATCGATTACATGTTGAAAATTCAAATTCAAAACCTTTTTCAACAGCTATTTCTCAACCGTCTTCTGGTAATCGATTACACTTCCTGGTAATCGATTACCAGAGCCTTGCATGTCTTGAAAGTACTTTGTTTTAAGGCAAGGCTTGGTCTTTAGTGAATCTTGAAACAAGTCTTTGTTTGTTGAAGCAATCTTGAATTATTCTTGAAGCAAATGCTTATCATTTGAAGCAGCCTTGTTTGATTCTTCTTTGGCATCATCAAAATCATGTATACATACATTCACAATATGAGTGCTAAGCGAGTACCTCTCAGCTAAGCACATGCTTCTCTGTACTTAAGATGCATCATTTTAGCTAAGCTGGTCAGGGCCAGGCTTAGCGAGAGTTGCAGCTTTTCTAATCTGCAGGTCTCGCTAAGCGGACATACCCTCGCGTTAAGCTGAGTTTCTGTTAAAAAAAATTGATTTTGGATTTGAAACGCCAGCTAAGCGCACGTGTTCGCTAAGCGATCTTGGTTGAGAAACCAAATGTCTCTCTTGCTCACTTAGCGTAATGGTCTGCTAAGCGAAAGTATCAAAAAATTGCTTAAGTGAGTGTAATAGCAGTTACACTCACATTTTCCAGATTACAGAAACCTCGTCTCTGCATTCTCTCTCTCCAAAATTTTTTTTGCACATTTTGCATCAGTACTTTCTTTGTGCAATTTCGACTTTGAAGCATCAATCATACACCATCCAAGTAAGTTCCTTGATTCTTTTTCTCTTTTTCATGTCTTAACTCTAGGGTAGAAGACTTTGACTGTAGCTTTAGATTTTTAGGGTTTTTATGTTTTGCTAGAATTAGTTTAAGATTAGGGCTATGTAAGCTTGTATACTGAATTGAGTATGGCGCACACATTGCATGTCTGATATGCCTTTTAGAGGCTTAAAAAGTGCGAGAAAACGAGTTGTGTTTTTTGTGTTTTCTGGAAAACGCGATGAACTCGCTAAGCGAGCATGCTGCGCTAAGCGAGTTCATCAATACTCATTGTATGTAAGCGTTATCTGAAGAACTCGCTAAGCGTGCTTATTGCGCTAAACGAGTTCATCCTTTGAGAATGAACACTCATCCTCATGCTGAACTACTTGTGGCTAAGCGACGCTGAATCACTAAGCCCAGGTAACTTCACCATTTTTTTTTGGTGATAATCGCGCGCTAAGCCGAGCATTCCTGAGCCAAGCACAATTGGTTGTGGCATCCGCTGAGCTAAGCGAGCTTCACTCGCTAAGCTCCCAACACTTAGTGAAATTTTTGAAGAGTTGGTGCTGCTAAGTGCAGCCTTCAAGAAGCTTAGCGCAAATCCTTGCGACACATGTTCAGCTTAGCGGGCGCTTTTCCGCTAAGCCAATTCTGCAGAATCTAAAAATTCTGCAACTTCCATTAAGCGACTCCACATGTCGCTAAGCGGTGGTGTTTTTTTTTACAAAGGCCAGTTAAGCGGACCATGTCTCACTAAGCGGCCAGTGTCTTTTTCAATTTTATTTTTTAGTTTTTAAAATTTTGAATAACTGTGTCCTGATTAATTGTTTGGTTCCTCTGTCTACAGATGGCTTCTAGAAAGAGAAATAGCATTGGTACAAGGCCCACATCTCAGTATGACACAAGGAGATTTTCTTCATTAGATGCTTGGACCAGATACACTGACAATGTTCTGGGAAGAAACATTTTACCTGAAAGGAAAGTAGAGTTGTATCACACTGAGCTAGATGACTTTAAGGCCGAGCTGGAGAGGCGTAATTTCCATAAACACCTCACCAATTTAGCCGATGGGAGCATAGACCTGGCTTTGGTGAAAGAGTTCTATGCTAATTTATACAGTTCTGAGGACCGTCCACCAAAGCAGTCTAGAGTTAGAGGTCATTTGGTGAAGATTGATGCTGACAGTCTCAATGCATTCCTGGAGACAGCTGTGGTGTTAGCTGAGGGAGAGACTCTTCCTGCATACTCTAGATACTGCAGGTTGCCTACAGATTTCAGCGAGATAGAGGCTACTTTATGCATACCTGGCCGAGGGTGCATCTTGAACTCTAAGGGCCATCCTGGGAGGATTCTCAGGAAGGATTTGATTACACTAGCTCAAGTGTGAAGTGTCCTCGCATACTCCAACTTGCCCCCCACATCACATACCTCTGATATGACAGTGGACAGAGCTAGGCTGATCTTTGGCCTAGTCTCTCACTTGGATATGAACATAGGAGCGCTGATTTCTGGCCAAATAACTTCTATAGCCCAGTTTAACACCTCTAGACTCGGGTTCCCTGCTCTAATCACCGCATTATGCAGAGCCAGAGGGGTTGCATCTGACAATCTTACCTTCGAGCGCCTGAGCTCGGTCATTAACTTGGCCTACATCAGGAAGAACTGTTGGAACCCCGAGGATCTAACAGTCTCTATCCGAGGGGCCAGGAGGGCGAGGGCAAGGCCAGTCGAGCTTCCTTCTACTTCAGAAGCCCCTTCTGTCCCAGCTTAGACAAATTCTCAGCGCTTTGAAGCCATGCTCCAAAGCATTCATCAGGGACATATTATTTTACTACAGAGTTTACAGATGATGGTACCTCAAACTCTATTCCTATAGTAAAGTAGTTTACTGAGATGGTAGCCTGGCCCGGGACCAAATCTTCTCTTCATAAGGAAGACGAAGGCCCCACAACCCAGGTACCTCAGCATATGGAGAATGAGTCATCTGAGGCCACTATCCCTGAGCCATTTGATATAGGAGAAGAGGCAGAAGAGACACAGGTGGGACAGGTAGCTGCTACCACTCCTGAGCGATCCCTAGAGGCTACTTCAGAGCCTTCTGCACCAGTGGTAAATCTACCCTCACCTCAACCTACAGCAGAACCCTCCACTCCTCTTCTACAAATGCTAGAGGACCCAACTACACCAGTCCTAGCTGTGGACACTTCTCCTCCCGCTACTCCAGTGCTTCAGTTGATAGATGAGGAGGATGGTCAGACACAGGACATACAGGACCAGTCACAGGAATTTTAATTCCTGATGACACTTTTTGCTTTTTGATTGATTCTTATTATAATTTTGGTTTTCGTACAATATTTTCGTTATATCTACATATACTATTACTTTTATATATGAATAGTTAGTATGCTTATTTTGAAGCATTTTGAACAGTTTAACTTATTTTTGATGACATGACAGTGAAACACTTTTATCTTTATGTGAAAAATGGATGTATGTTTTCGTTTTGAATTGAGTGCATGATTGTGATGGAGTTTGTGTTTCCTTTCATGAGTTTGAGCAAGTGTGTATGTTAGACAAAGAAAGAACAAGAATGTGAACTTACAATTAGAATTGTTAGTCAGTAGACAGATTGATTGTGAAAGAAAAGCTTGAACCAAAACCGGTGAGATTGTGACCTTAAACTGTGAGTGAACGACTAGCTGTGAGTGATAATCTTTGCATGAATCTCTGAATTTTAGAATGAAATGTATAAATGAGGACATGATGAAGGCCATGATTGTACATACACAAGCTCTTTCGACCAAACAGCTTACCTTAAATGATAATTGCATCCTTTGCTCCCTTTTTGAGCTGAATGATATTGTCAAAAATTTGAACCCTAAACTTAAATAAATATCTCTTGATACCTTACTTAGATTCTAGGAGAGCATATGGTTCAAGAGAATTTACTCTAAATTTGGGGGAGGAAAGTCAATTCGAATGAAAAGAAAAAGGCTAAGCATAAGCACACACAACAAATAAGTTATATGTTAAAAAAAAATAAGTGTGCTATTTCAATAAGGTCAAAAGCGACTTAAGAGAAGAAAAATAGTGAGAAGGCTACTTGTATGATGCAAGAAAAAATCATTGGGATAAGTCTAGGACTTATGCTCTCTTAGAATCTAAACCTTTGAATCCTAGAAAAACCAATGAATTTTTGTAGCCAAACCTCGCTACAAGCCTGAGAAAGTCCTTCTGATTCTGTTTATACATTTATGACTTGATGGCATGAGATGAAATGCAAAGATTGGACCTCCTGTTAGTTGTTATCAATGAATAGCTTAAACACTTGTGCTTGAGTGAAACAGTAGCCATGAGATTGTGGTTTGAGCTACTTTCCTTGATATTTGTCTTATGATTAACTTCATCTAACTATATAGTTCACATTTTGTTCTCCTATTTGTCAAGCAGCATATTCTGTGAAAACAAGTGATAGGTACACATTGCTTCATCTTTCTAATCATGAAATCAATAAATTTTAATGCATACACCTTTGTACATAAACAATGCATATTTTACCACTTGAGGACAAGTGAGCTGTCCTCTTTTGCTTGAGGACAATCAAAACTGTAAATTTGGGGGAGTTGTTAATCGGCAAAAACGACTAACTTTTATGTATAAAACTTGTGTATATTGTATCAAACTTCTCCAATTTATAGTTGTTTTGTAATATTATAAGTACTTTCTGTTAAATGTAGGTAATAGATAATTTATACTTTTGTTTTGTGTGTTTAATAATCAATTTCTCTCAATTTCAGGTCAATTAGGCAAATTGGCAAAAGTGTTGTTTTCACCTTCTCGCTAAGCCAATCTGTTGGCTTAGCGAGCATTCGCTAAGCGCGACACTCAGTGGCTAAGCGCGAGGAAGAATCCAGAAGAAGATGAGCTGTCAGGTTCACTGAGTGCACCGCTCTAGGTCATCAAGCGCACCGCTTTAGCTCATCCGCTAAGCGAGAGAAACGCGCTAAACCAAAATCCACTTATGAGCGCTAAGCGATTCAGAATTGCACTAAGCGCGCGAGCATGGACCAATCCACCTATTTAAGCTTGAAATCAGATTTTTTGAGGGATTTTGGCATTTTTTCTTGAGAAGCCTCTGCATGCACAAGAGTCTGATCTTGGCTTGAAGCTTTTGCATGTTTAGGAAGTTCTAGAGAGAGAAAGGTCCGAGTTCTAGAGAGTTCTGAGAGATTTTGCTATGTGAAGATCTGCAGAGATGAGAGTTCGAAGCGGAAGCCATTCTGAGAGCTTGAGATGAGTTTGTGAGTGATTGTGAGATCCTAGAGGTGAAGGAGACATCCTCACCACTTGTATTTTTGCAATCTTTCATCTCGTTCTTCTCTGTGTTGTAAAGGAGGTTTCCGGACCATGGAAAGCTAAATCTTTTGTTGGATCTTCCCTGTAGGTACCTGATGTAAATATATTTCTATCTATGTAATGATGTTTTGTTTGTTCTCTGTGCTATCTGTTTTTCATTCCAGCATGCCTTTACCTTGATCACGTAGATGCATGCTTTGTTAGGGTCATTCAACAGTGGAAACTGGTTTGATTCTAAAGTCCTTGATAGTACGGGGCTAAGTTGTTGTACTTTCACAAGGAATCGGGGTACAAGAACTTAGTTGTGTATGTGTGTCTTAATGCGGTTCTGGTTGAGTTTAGTCTTACAAGAGGAATCTGCGGACGAGGCTTGATCAGGATTAGGCTAGGCTATCATGAGGAATTGGGGTCTAGCAGTCCAGGAGACAACATAGGAATACATGAGCATTGTTAGATAGAGAACATCCGTTTTAGCATCAGGAACCTATTAGGAAGACCAACGCGTTCTCTACGTGTTTTTACACAACATTTCTCTTGCGTGATTTTCTTTCTTTTTGCATAGATAGTTTACATACATGTTCATAACCACAATTATCTTTTCATACCAGACACCTATTTACTGAAATAGCTTGCCAGATAACACAAGTTCCCCAAGAGTTCGATACTCGGTTCTTACCGTTTTATACTACTTGTGCGATCCGGTACACTTGCCGGCCCGAACATTGACCACTAGAAAGTTACATAGAAAGTAATGAGACAACTTTAAGGAACAAAAGATTACATGCTCATGTACATATGAACTAATGATTTGGAAGTGACATGCTACTCTGATTCAAACAACTTTGGTTGCATTGGTACCAGGAAATCAACTTTTGGTTACATTTTTATGCTAGCTGGTGGAGTTGTATCTTAAAGAAGTGCAAAACTGATTTTGACTTCTACTTCCACTATGAAGGTTGAGTTCGTTTCCTGTTTAAAGGCTACCTCACATGGTGTCTGGTTAAAGAGTTTCATATATAGGCTTAGAGTTGTAGACTTTATTTCTAGGCCATTGAAGTCGTACTTGCTATGATATTTATGACTAAAAATAACAAGAGTAAAAGTCGAAGTAAGCACATTGATATTAAGTATTTAGCCATAAGAGAATGTGTTAAGGAAAAGAAAGTGATCATAGATCGCGTTATCACTGAGTTGATGATTGCTAATCCTTTAACTAAATGCATGTCACTAAAGAATTTTAAGGATTATGGAGTACATATGGGACTTGTTTCCATAATGTGATATTCATTGTTTGAACATTTATTGTTTTAGTGAAACTCTTATTGAATTGATTTTTTATCATTTATTTTATGCATAATTTTTTTATTTAGAGAAATATCATTCGGTTTTGAACTAGAATAAACACATGGTATATTTAATAATTTGAGAGCTATTGTTGAGAGACTTAACATACTGTGATACATGAGCGATAATACAAAGTGATATAGAAGACATTAATGAATAAGATGATATGAATGAAAATGATGATTTCAATTTTTTTTTGTAAAAAGGTTTGGCAGGTTTTTAAGGAAAAAGGGAAATCAAAGAAGACCAAATTTTAACCCTAAGAAGAATTTCAAGGGTGAAGAATCCTCTCAATTTCAAGATGCTAAAACGTAAACAACTAGGACACATAAATATAGAATGTCCTACCTACAAAAAGGAAATGGAAAAACTTGAGAAGAAATCTCTCAAAGAAAAGATAGCATACATAACATGGGAGGAGAATGACATGGACTCATCAAGTGACTTCAAAAATTAATGTCATGTGCTTCAAGATGCATTTAATGATTTGCATAAAGAATCCATTAAACTTGCAAAACTTGTTTCATCCAATAAGAAAGTCATCTTAAACTTTTAGAAAAATAAATTTCAAAATTGAACAAAGAATTAGAGGAACTTAAACTTGAAAATGAAACCTTTGGATTAATTGATGCAAACTCATTGTGTACTAAATGCTTAATGTATGAGAATGCTATTAAATCATGCTCATCTTCCAACAAGTTTGAGAAAGAAATAAATGATTTGAAAAAAAATCTTGCATAGTTTACCTTTGGTAAAAATAATTTAGACATCATATTAGGAAAACAAAGATGTGTTTTTGATAAGCTTGAATTAGGATACAATCCAAAAGGTCAACAAAAGTTTTATAAATTTTTTTTTGTATCATCTAAAATGACTATCTCTCCATTCCTAACATGTTTTTACTATGGAAAGAAATGTCATAGTGTATCAACCTGTTACACTAGAAAGAATAGAAATACAATAGGAAAAATGATATGGGTTCCAAGGGGCACATTGCCCAAATCTAACATTCAAGGACCCAAGGAAATTTGGGTACCTAAATCAAAATTGTGATATTGAATTGAAGGATCCTTTGAAGCAAAGTTGGTACATTGATAATGGATGTTCTAAGCACATGACTGGAGATGAATCAAAATTTACACACATTACTCCCAATAATAGTGGACATGTGACATATTGACACAACAATAAAGGAAAAATTCTTGGAGTTGGTAATGTCGGTAAAGATCCCTCTACCTTAATAGAAAATATTTTACTTGTTGATTGTCTCAAACATAGTCTATTAAGTGTTAGTTGATTATGTAATAAAGGATATTGGGTATTATTTGATTCACTCTATTGCTTTATTCAAAGTAAAAATGATAGACAAATAAATTTTATAGGACATAGAATAAATAATGTATATATGATAAATCTAAAAGATATTCCTCCAAATTATGAACAGTTTCTTATGAATAAGAAAGATGATTCATGGTTATGGCATAGAAGAATTTCACACATTAACATGGATCATTTAAATAAATTGGTTTCAAAAGATCTAGTAATTGGTCTACCAAAACTCAAATTTTTAAAAAATAAACTCTATGATGCATGTCAAAAAGCAAAACAAGTAAGGGTCTCTTTTAAATCTAAAAATGTTATCTCAATAAATAGACTTTTACAATTGTTGCACACTGATCTTTTTGGTCCATCAAGAACTATGAGTTTTGGAGGTAATTACTATGCTCTGGTAATTGTGGATGATTACTCTAGTTATACATGCAGTTTATTTTGTGCTCATTAAAGTGATGCATTCCATGCATTTAGAAAACTTGCAAAAGTTATTCAAAATGAGAAAAATCTTAATATTGCATCCATAAGAAGTGATCATGGTGGGGATTTCAAAAATATGTCTTTTGAAAACATCTGTGATGATAATAGAATTGAGCATAATTTTTCTACCCTAAGAACTCCATAACAAAATTGAGTTATTGAAAGGAAAAATAGATCTCTAGAATAAATAGCAAAAACTATGTTCAATGACTCAAATCTCCCTATATATTTTTGGGCAGATGCAGTAAGTACTGCTTGTTATGTTATGAATAAAGCCTTGATAAGACCATTTTTAAAGAAAACCCCTTATGAAATATATAAAGGGAGAAAATCTAATATTTCACACTTCAATGTTTTAGGATGTAAATGTTTTGTTTTGAATAATGGTAAAGACAACTTGGGCAATTTTGATGCTAAATATGATGAAGGAATATTTCTTGGATACTCATTACAAAGTAAAGCATTTAGAATTTATAATAAAAGAACTATGACTATAGAAAAGTCTATTCATGCCGCTTTTGATGAGACTAACCTTCTTAGGCCAAGAAAGAAAATTATTGTTGATCTTGTAGAAAACTTGGAAAACACTTATATTCATGAAAAGGAGTTAGAGACCAAAGAAGAGGAAAACAAAAAGGAAACTCCATTTCAAGAGGAATCAAGAACCATTGATCTTCCAAAAGAATGGAAAGCTTCAAAGAATTATTCATTTGACAACATCATAGGTGATATATATTAAAAGGGGTAACAACTCAAAACTCTCTAAAAGATGCATGTAATAATATGACTTTTGTTTTTACTAGAATGCGTAATCCTAGAAACAGAAACCAAGTTTTTAGAAAAAGAAGAAACATAAAAATTGTTTTCCAGTAACAAACAAAAAACAATTAAAAAAAAAGTTTAAAAGTTCCAATAGCCTCAACATGTGAACTCATTTGATTTAGCACATAGATGCTTTGTTCACTTCCCACTAGATTTCACAGGTTTAGAAAGCCATGTACATTATTAACAATGTGAATTATAGATCCTGAATAAATCCACTAAGTATTGCTAGGAGCTTCAATAAAATTTGATTCAAAACAAGTACAGGTAAAATTACCTTTCTTTTCAAGCCATTTCTTGTATTTGAGACAATCCTTCTTCATATGTCCCACCTTCTTATAGAAAAAGAAATTCATCTTTGTTCCATTTTGCTTCATTTGGACAGTCTTATGGAGTCTAGGAATGCCATTTCCTCTTTTTCCATTTCCTTTATTATGAGTCACCATATGAGCACTTTTAGGTGCCTCATGCTTCAATCTCTCTTCTTCTTGAACACACATGGTCAATAATTCATTAATAGGCCATTTGCCCTTATGCATTGTAAGAAATTTTAAAATGACCATATTCGGGAGGAAGTGAGTTGAGAATGAGATGGACAAAAAATGATTCAGAAATCTCAATTTTAAGGGACTTTAGTTTATCAATAGTATCTATCATTTCCATAATGTTCTCACGCACACCTTTAATATTATCATGCTTCATGCTTGAAAGCTTTTTCATTAGGGTGCTGGCCATGGACTTATCGGAGCTAACAAACTGCTCCTCAATAGCATTCATATAAGTCTTAACCTTATTGCTTTCAGAAATCTACCAATAACAACCATGCAAATACACAAGCCCCAACAATCACAAAGATGTGCAAACTTAGGTAACCTTTTAATAAGTTAATTTTAAACCAATTTGGTCACATAGCATGAATCATAATATAAAGTTGAGTGCAAGTTCTGTATCTACAAACCAAAAGTATTCAAAAACTAAATCATGCACAAGCTTGATATCATATTTAAGTTTAACCCATTAAAAAACCCACAAGCTACACATATAATGTCAACTAATGATTATTATAATCATAGCATTAAAGATGGAAATTAAAAAATAGCGTGACAAAAATTTCATGTTGATTTGCCATTTAAATCAATGATTTCATAAAATTTAAAAAATATCCCATTTATTTTCATATCTTGTTTAAAAACAAATTTAATATCAATTACTTAAAATTTCATTCAAATTATATTAATGGCACATTCGAATGATTACTTCAATTGAAATATGGCTACCAAAATAATAACAATTAATGACAACTGAATCACATCAATTATAAATAAATAGCAACCAAACAACCAATTAATTCTCCTTTAGAAATCTCAGGTCCATTATATGATAAGACAAAAGGATATTACCACTGTATACATTATTCATTTTAGCAAAAAGACATGATAATAATATCATTCACATAATAAAATATTATATGCCATGATATGTATATAATGTCCATTACAAATATGTCGTGATATATGCTAAAATTCAAACGACATGTATCGATAGTGTATAATCATCAAAGATCAAAAGACCATGTTTAATTACACATAGTAGCATACACCTATATATATATATATATATTTGCCAAATAACAAGGCTAAAAAAGCTCTAATACCAATTGAAAAATCTCTTATGATGAATATCAAAATATATTTATTTCTTTGTCATTGATCCTTAATATAGAGTAAGAATAAAACACACGTTTAGACAAAATTAATTAAAGAGTATAAAACAGAAACATACCCCATTTCCAGCCATTGTTATTACAAGCAAAGGAAACAAGAACTTAAGACTTTCAATACACACAAAATAGAGAATAGAGGGATCTTTTAGCCTTAGTCTTTTTGAAGGTGTGTGAATCAATGGAACATCACAAGCTTTAAATAGGCAAGACAAGGGACCCTTTCTTAAAACCCAAAATATAACTGTTGCTTTATTATTTGGCTCCTTCATCAAAAGCCAATAATACAAAATAAAAACAACTACTTCAATTTTGTTTGAGTCACATAACAGTTATATGCTAACAATTAGATCTAAGTTTTGTATTTTTCGATCACATTATATTATATATCATAGCTACATATTTCTCATTTTTGTCTCTTTGTCTATTCTATTGGAGTTAATTTGTCCACCAATAATAATATTCCTAGCTACTACAAGCAAGTTTCATGGTTTCTTGAGAGTATCTGTAAGGAGATTGGTAAGTCATTCGTGATTTCATTTGGAAAGGCTCTAAGGATAATGGTCGTCATTTAGTTGCCTAGAATAAAGTCACTAGACCGAAGATGGTAGTTGGGTTGGGTTTGCACAAAGCTAGAGACATTAATACTTCTTTGTTGGGGAAATTAGTGTTGACTATGATTAATGATTCTACGGATATGTGGTCGTCCCAAAGTGTCCTCAACAAATAGTGTTGTCAAACTCCTTTCCTAGCTATTAAGAAACCAAAAGGCTTCCTTGTTGGAAGTTTAAGGCATCCTCATAAAATACCAATGACCGTCAGGAACCCATAACGTTAGATTATCAGGAAGAGTTTTAGAAATACCTGGATCCATAATGATTGATAAAGTAGACACAGCGGAATCCGGAGAACAGTTACAAACAATTGGTTTGATAACCTTCCTCAACCAAATCTCTTTATTCCTTTCGGGACCTTCCTTTCTCTTCAGATTGTGAGAGGAGAAAATTGTTTATGATTTAGTGTCTTGGGGACCATAACCGTGCCTCAGGTTTTAAACCTATTAGGGTTCTCATTATCCTTTAATGGGTCAAACAGATTTCTGCTCATTAAGCCCATATCAATTTTCTGTTGATAGTCTAATAGGCTTACCAGATTAGATTACTCATATTGAGCCCATAAAAAATGTAAATAACTAATATAAATGTTATAATGTAATAAGTATCCCATATTAATTAATTAATTAGGAATTATAAAATTCCTAACAATCTTCTACTTGGGCTTCATATTAACTTTAGCCATTTATACTACAAAAGTCTTTAGGCACGCAATCGTATGTTATTTACTTTTAGACTTTCCTTAAACAATCTAGTCCATCTTATATAATAACAAGGAACCACTGTGATTTTTATCACAATCTAACGTGACTAAGCCACAATGATCACCATTGTCACTTATACTTGATGACATAGATCAAATATGGATAAGCGGCATGAAAATAACATGTAATGTAATCTTATTCATGTTCACTTCCAGCTAGTCCAAACTTTATTCTTTATAGAGATCAATCCAAACACAACATAAATATTGCAAACAAAACAAGCTTAGAATGAAATGATAAACTTTAACTTTATTTCTACATAAAATCCAAACAATACAAATATACGAAAAGTATAAGATATAGAACACAAATGAGACTCTCACTAAACTAAGGTACTATTAGGAATTACACCCATATGAACAATGTGCTTATGAAAAACTTTAGGTACCAAACCTTTAGTAAGTGGGTCAGCTAGCATGAAATCAGTCCCTATGTGTTCTATGGAAATCTATTTATTCTGAACTTTTTCCTTAACATCCAGAAACTTGATGTCAATGATTTTTTACTTGGTTGTACTCTTATTGTTGTTGGAGTATTGAACTACTGATTCATAATCACAATAAATCCTCAATGGTCTTTCAATGCCATCGACCACACGCAAACCAGTGACAAAATTTCTCAGCCATATCCCACAGTTGGATGCCTCAAAACAAGCAATGAACTCTGTGGCCATGGTCGAAGAAGCTACGAGAGTCTGTTTAGCAAACTTCCAAGAGATAGCTCCTCCAGCCAACATAAATATGTAACTAGATGTGGAGCATTTGCTATCTTGACATCCAACAAAATTAGAGTCTGAGTACCCAATGATCTCTAAATTTTCAGACTTCTGATAAGTGAGCATGTATCCTTTTGTTCTCTTCAGGTAACGCATCATACGTTTTGCTGCTTTCCTATGCTGCATTCTAGGATTACTCAAATATCTACCTAGAACTCCTACCATAAATGCAATATCGGGATGAGTGCAAACTTAAGTGTATATTAGACTTCCTACTGCTCATGCATAAGGAATCTTTTGCATCTCTATTCTTTCAAGGTCATTATTGGGGCATTGTTTGAGACTAAATTTGTCTCTTTTGGGTGTCAGGATATCTCCTGGATTACTATCTTTCATGTGGAATTTTTCTAGGACCTTATCGATATAACTCTCTTGTGACAACCTTAGGATACCTTGAGAGTGATCTTTTGGTATCTTAATACCTAACACAAAAAAGACTTCCCCAAGATCTTTCATTTCAAATTTTTTCGTCAAAATTTTTTTAGTCTCTTGTAAGAAGCCTACATTGCTGCTAGCAAGGAGTATATCATCGACATATAATACCAAGAATAAGTATTTACTCCCACTAAACTTGTGATATACACAATCATTAACTGCATTTGCCTCAAAACCATACGAGGTAGTGACTTCATGGAACTTGTAATAACATTAACGGAAAGTCTATTTTAAACCTTAGATGGATTTGTTTAGTTTGCAAACCATAGAATTTGAGTCACCTGATACAAAGTTTTCTTGTTGCACCATATAAATTATTTCTTCAATATCCCCATTTAGAAATGCAGTCTTAACATCCATCTGATGTAGCTCTAAATCATAATGAGCTACTAGTGTCATTATTGTTCTAAAAGAATCCTTTGAAGATACTAGAGAAAAGGTTTCTTTATAGTCAATTCCTTTCTTTTGAGTGAAACCTTTAGTGACTAAATGAGCCTTATATCTCTTGACATTGCCCTTTGAATCCCTTTTGCTTTTAAATATCCATTTGCAACTAAAAGGTATCAGACCCTTAGGCAATTCGACAAGATTCCAAACATCATTGTCTTGCATAGATTTCATCTCATCCTTCATGGCATCGATCCAATTTTGAGAGTTAAAACTACGCATAGCTTGACAAAAGTTGATTGTATCATCTTTTGTTAAACCAATGTCATCCTCATGTTTTTGGAGAAACATAATATAATAATTTGGGATTGAACTTCTCCTCTCTCTAACATATCTCCTTAATGACACTTCTTGAGGTTGTTGAGGTTATTGTATATGTATTTGAGGGAGAACCTCATTGTTGTCTTGTTCTTCAACAATGTCATCAACAATAACTAGAACATTGTTTTCTATTACTAGAGTTGTTTCTTGAACAACAATAGGTATGAGGACTTGAGCACTATCAATAACAGGATCTTCCTCAAAGACAACATTCCTTTTGTTTTCTTCCTTCCCAAACTCAACTTCCTCAAGAAATCTTGCATTTCCCGTTTCAAAAAAGGATCTTAAAGTGGGATTGTAAAACTTATAGCCCCGAGTGCGTTCAGCATAGCCAACAAAATAATAGCTAATTGTTCTTGAATCCAAATTTCTTTCATGCGGCCTATAAGGCTGCACCTCAGCTAGACAACCCCAAATATGCAAGTGTTTAATGCTTGGCCTTTTGTTGGTCCAAAGTTCATAAGGGGTTTTGTTAACTGCTTCACTTGGCACCCTATTAAGGATGTAAGTTACGGTCTTCAAGGCTTTTCCCCAGAACGAATCTGGCAAAGAAGAATGGCTAACCATACTTCTCACCATATCCTTAAGAGTTTGGTTTCATCATTCTACTACACCATTCATGCTAGGTTTGCTTGACATAGTGTATTGCGGAACAATTCCACACTCTTTGAGAAAAAGCGCAAAAGGTCCTGGACGTTGTTCTCCTAATCCATCATATCTGCCATAGTACTCACCATCATGGTCAAATTTGACAGCCTTAATTTTCTTTCCAAGTTGAAGTTCAACTTCAGCCTTGAAACTCTTAAAAATGTCTAGTGATTGGGACTTCTCATGTATCAAATATAGGTAACCGTATCTAGAGTAGTCATCTATGAGCGAGATAAAACATTGTTTTTCATTCCAAGAAGGTGTTGGGAAAGGACCACAAATGTTTGTATGCAGTAGTTCCAAGATGTCTTTAGCTCTTTCGACACCTAATTTTCTCATGTTTGTTCGTTTTTCCTTTATGCATTTAACATAGACTTCAAAGCCTGATAAATCTAAAGATTCAAGAATTTCATCCGACACAAGTCTCTGAATTCTCTGTTTGGAGATATGACCTAAGCATTTGTATCATAAAGTGGTTGGATTCTCATTTAATTTTTGTTTTGTACCATATTAGTTTGTTTGCAGTATTTCATTATAGGACCAAAAAACGTCTAACATATATAGATTATCAATTAAAGAACCGGAATCAATCAAATTTGAATTTTGGTAGAGACTAACTTTATTATTTTCCAATGAACAAGAAAAATCAAATTTGTCCAACCTAGAAATTGAAATCAAATTTTGTTTAAAGGACGGTACAACAAAAGTCTCAAATAGATTCAAATAAAATCCTGTTTTCAACTATAATCTAAAAGTTTCTATAGCCTCCACTACAACCCTTTTGTCGTCACCCACAAATATGAATCTTTCATCATCATTTGGGAGTCGCCTCCAGGGGCAACCCTGCATGGTTACACTTATGTGAGTAGTAGCCTAGAATCCACCCACCAAGTATCTTTAGGTACAAAAGCTAAATTAACTTCAGAACAAATATAAGCAAGATATTTACCTTTCTTTATATGTCATGCCATGCAGCGTACTTTGGACACTCTTTCTTCATGTGTCCAGACTTCTTACAGAAGTAGCAGGTAAATTTTTCATCTTTCTTTTGTTTCTTTTGTTGAGGAGACCCTTTCACATCACCCTTACTTTTCTTTCTTTTCTCATTCTGAGAGGTCAAACTTAAATGAACACTTTTAGATCTATCTTTTTGTAGCCTCTCTTCCTATTGCACACAGTGAGATATAAGCTCGTTAAGGGACCATTTGTCCTTCTGACTCACTTTGAATTGCCCAAAGTGTGCAGGAAGTGAGATCAAAACTAAATGCACGAGCAAGTCTTCACCAAGTTCTAGCTTGCTTTCAATTTTGATGCCAAGTTAGACATTTCCATTATGTACTCCCTTATATTACTTTTGCCCTTATACTTCTTGGAGATGAGTTTAGCCAAAAGGTTACTCGTCTCCGCCTTCTTGTTTTTGGTAAAGTATTGTTCAATTTTCTCAAGAAATTTCTTTGCATTTTCACTCTCAGATCTAGAGCCCTGAAACGCTTCTAGAATAGAGTGCTTCATGATCATAATGCATATTCAATTGGAATGATCTCATTTCTCAATTTTTGGCTCATCAGAGGTTTCCGAAGTGGAAGTGGATTGTTCCATTCTCAGTGCCAAATCCAAATCCACACAGCCAAGAACAATTTCTATGCCTTCCTTTCACACCTTTAAATTTGTCTCATTCAGCTTTGGGAAACAATACACTTGAGCAGCTAAATTTGAAGCACTAGCAATATTAACTAAATAGAGAACACAAAATTAATAATATGCTCACAAAAAATATGTCATATAAGATATATATAACAAGACACATTAATATCTTGCGGAACAAACTCATCACAAGATACCTAGTACAACATTAGTTCCTAGTCTTTGGACAGAGAAATTAATTTGTAATTGGTATTCTTAATGCAATATCAAATATTGACAATAAATTCTGTCAAATAATAGTCTTTCTTTGGACCGACTATTATTCACATGAAAACACTTTTATAATTGTCACACGATTATCATCACAGATACAATATCATTTGGCCAAATTGCTTATTCCTTTGGGCCAAATACAATTCCCATAAATAATTTCATACTGATATCTATCTATGTAATTTTAATCAAATCAATTTTCACAATAAAAATTACTTTGACAATATATTGTGTTGATTAATTCAATTAAAAAATACTAGACATACAAATAAATGAAAAAGATATATTACTGCTAAATTTTCCTCAAACTGATAACAATAATTATATAAAAAATAATCATTAATGATAAGCAAATGAATATTCCAACATCACAAAATTAATCCCGTATATAATATAAGAGATTTACATCCCAAAAAAAAATGAACGTAATGTTGTTGGGATAAAAAGAACGCTTCTGTCACATCGCATTCTAAATTTGTTGGGTATTCATTTTATAAGAAAAATATTATATAAGGATCCACATGCTTGAATTACGTTTGTTTTCTGGTTTTAAAACAAAAAAAAAAATCTGGTTTTAAAACAAAAGAAGCACGAATCCATGTGCACACAAAAAAAGTTTACCAAAGGCACGTACGCCAATACAAAAAAAAAAAAACAGAGCGCAGGAATGGAGGCCGTACATGCAAATGCCAAGAATTATTTCAGGGTCTATAAAATTAAAAAGATGGATTAATGTAAAATACACTCTATACATTAATCCCAATAATCTAACAGTAATGGTGGTTCTGATAAAACTTGTTGCAATGTTAGGGGATCTTTATAAAACACCAATAACCGTCAGGAACCCAAAACGTTAGAGTATCATGAAAAGTTTTAAAAATACCTGGATCCATAATGATTGATGAAGCAGACGACGCAGCGAAATTTGAAGAACAGTCACGAACAATTGGTTTGATGACCTTCCTCAACCAAATCTTTTTATTCCTTTACCTTCCTTTCTCTTCGGATGGGGAGAAGAGAAAATTGTTTATGATTTGATGTCTTGGGGACCATGATCGTGTCTCAGGTTTTAAACCTATTAAGATTCCTATTGACCAAACTGGTTTTCGCTCATTAAATTTCATATCAATTTTTTGTTGATAGTCTAATAAACTCACTAAATTAGATCATTTATATTAAGCACATAAAAAATATAAATAACTAATATAAATATTATAATGTAATATGTAACCCAGTTAATTAATTAGGAATTATAAAATTATTAATATTTCTCGGCTTTCTTAATAAAAGCCAAGGATGCTTTGAAAAGTGGCTTTCACTTGCGTATTGGAGCAGGGGACTCTTCCATTTGGTTTGGGTGATAAGCCTCTATATCATAAGGTCTTCCATGTCAACATTCAAAATATTAACCTAAGGATAAATGATCTGTTTAGGGATGGGTCTTGGAACTTGCAGGCGCTTGCTACTGTCATTCCTGAGACTGTCCACCAATATATCAATCAATGACACCCTATTATTAACCAACGGGCTCATGATATGATGATATGGAGTCCTAATGTTAATGGGAGCTACACTTCAAAGTCAGCTTATTCTTGGTTGCTCCATCAAAGGTTAGATGACGATCTTACTATAGGTTGGGCTTGGATTTGGAGAATGAAGTCCCAGGAGAATAAGAAGTTCCTTTTACAGCCCATAACTCCTATTTGTCCTTGTTGTAATCTTCAGGAGGAGGATTTTCTTCATTGCTTCAGAGATTGTATTCTCCCTAAGTGGTTTTGGAGAAGGTTGGGTTTTGAGAAGCTTGATTTCTTTCATCACACTTGTCATGTGCAGTGGCTTCAAACATATACCAAGGGTGAGAACCATAGCTGGTTCATTGTTGGATTGTGGTGTGTTTGGCATGCTAGGAATGATATTTGTTTCAACCATAAGCGAAGGTCCTTGTAGGAAATCCATAAGTCAACTTCCATTATGCTGCTCTTATTTTCATCATCTAGGATCAGTTGAACGATCAGCAGAATGTTCAATTGAAGCATATGCATAGAGAGGGGAAAGAAGCACTATCCTTGGGAATCAAGAACACAAAAACTTTGTATCTATGTATATAGAGAGATAGATATCCATGTCTTATGGAGATTGAGACAAATAATAATGGATGAGATGATAAATATCCATCTCGTTCATATTTTTGGATACCCATATAACATTGAAGTTTATAAAAGTGTGGATATTTTGGCGAAGAAAGGTGTTGTTAATGATGACTCCTTTATGATTTTTGATAGCCCCCCCTCATGAGTTAAGCTTGCAGCTTTCGATGGATGCTGCTAGTGTTGCTTTCTTGAGAGGAATGTAATTCTTTTTATGTTTACTTTTTCCTCCTACCCTAACAAAAAAAAAAAAAACTAGTACTTATTGTAACATTTCATTTTTTTTTCGTATATAAATTAAAATAACTTTTATTTAAAAATAAATAAATTTTTAGAAAAATATTGAGATTTTTATAAATAAGGAAAATAATTTTATTAAAATAATGATTTGAAGAAAAATAAAAATGATATTTTATTTATTCATTTGATAGAAAATAAAATAGAATATTTGTTTATAAAATAATAAACAAAGAAAAATAGAGTAAATAATAGGTTCTGAGTACTCTAACAATAAATAGAGGCATCTTAGGTCAGTTTTCATACTGACGATACTTCATACGCCTCTTCTTCCTTTCAATTTCATTTTTCCTTCTCCTCTTCCCAAAACTCTCTTTTTTTCCCACATACCACCAAACATGTCTTAAAAAAGCGACAATCTCGAAATCATTCACCATTGGATTATCGTGAAATTTGTGCACCAGGTTCAGAACTCATTTTCAAAAATTTTTACCGTTGGGAATTACGAAAACATGTCGGAGCTAAGAGAAATACCCTTTGCATCATAGCTTTTTCTTTTTCCGTAGATACCCAAAACTGTCTCAATAAAACTATAATCCCGGACTAGTTAACGGTTGGATTATCATGAAATTTTGATATGTGGTTTGTGATTCATTTACAAATATCTTCACCGTTGGAATTTGTAAAATAATGTCTATGGAGGGATAAATATTCATTTCACGTAGATAGTGGAATGGAGGTTTCAATCCTTTTTCCTTTTCTCTAACGTTTGAGAATCCTATCAGAGCAATCAGAGGAAATATTTAAGGAATCTCGGGAAATCGCTATAGATGTCACTATTGTTGTCACAATACACACGTGAGCCCGCTTAGAGGTAAGAGATGAGTTTATCACAATTGGGGTTAGAATGAACATGTGTAGGGGTTCTTAAATGATCAAATTGGGGTTTATTTTCGGATGTTTATTGTATTAAAATTCTTCTTGTATGATTATGTGAAATTGTTTGAGGGGTTTTACTCCCGTGGATTGAGAAATATTTTTGTATAATTTGTTTGTGTTTTGAATAAGATTAACGTAATAAATAGTTATATTGAAATTATGAAATTGTGATTGAAATTGTATATAAATGATAAATTGAATATATGATGAATTATAGAATAATATATTACTTTGAGATTATGATATTGTTATGAAGATTGAGTATAAGTGCAAAGTTGAATGTGTTAAATTGTGAGATACACATAAACATAAGATGATCGATTGTGACATAATGAGATGTGAACTTGTGAACATAAGTTTTAGTGAATGAGTGTGTGGTTAACACTTGATGTGACATTACTTGTGTTGTGAGCTGTTAATTATACAATAATCCGACCAGTGTTTATCTTGAGAAAAATGTTGATGTGCAGTGTTAAAGGAAAAATGTAGGTTTCCTAGTTAGGAACTAGTGTTAAACTATAATGTAATGTGTTAAACGTGTTTGAAACACGAGTGTGAGATCGTGGATATTGTATAATTCATGAGCAGTGTCTGCTTATAATATTATTGTTGAAATTGAGTATAAGTACAAAGTTGAACATGTATTAATTTGTGAGATACATGTAAACTTGTGATGGTGGATTGTGATATTATGAGATGTTAAATTGTGAGCATGATATTTGGTTGTGACTTGTGAATAAGTGTGTGTGTTTAATACTTGATGTGACAATAATTGTGTTGTGAGTTGTGAACTATATAATAACCCGACCAGTGTTTGTATTGAGAAAAGTGTTTATATGTAGTGTTAAAGAGAAAGTGTAG